>NW_006760389.1:499937-510267 GCF_000271605.1 Fomitiporia mediterranea MF3/22
GTAATAATATATTGAAGAGGGACCATTCACTACAAGCAAGTCTTCAGGAAAAAAGTCTGTTTAAATATAATGAATTACAGTCTATTTAAAGAAATATTAGCATTTTATATACATTGTAATTCATATGTAAGGGTTAGAACACAACTATAAGGATAAAATAAAGCATATTAATGTATATAAAGACTCTAAGAGTGTTATGAATTATTACAATTCATTGAATACATTATGATAACCTTACATTATAAGCTAAAGTATTATACTTAGATTATATAAGTATTATAATCTTAAAAACAGAGTGATATCTGTAATATAATTAAGCAAAAATATTTATTTTTAGTAGATAATTAATACAAAAGGCAAATTAATGTATATAATAATTAAAAACTCTATTTTTAGGGTTCTAATCTTAATAAATATATAGTATTAGTTTGTAATGTGTGTGTTATAGAAGTATAACAGATGTAAATAAAATACAAAGCAAAAGAAAATATTACAAGATCTTTTTAATTACAATTTTTTTAGCTGTCTTGTAACTAATAGTTGCCCCCTTGAAATTGAATTCCTTAAGATAATATTAGCAAAGAAAGACAAGATAAAGGTAAAAAAAACTCACATTATTAACAAAAGGCAGGTGTATAGATCCTACCAATTTCTTCTTCCTAAAACATCTTATTAGAAGGTGTAGAGTATTGTCATTACCTGACTCATAAATACTACCCCTAATAATAATAATAATAATGTTAGTAGTAGAAAAAAGTAAAAAATATAAGAACTTACACAATTTTAGCTGTTTTAATACAGCTATAACAATCTGGGAGTGCTTCCCTAAGCACTCCCAGAATTTTATCAGTACCAGCCTTACAGGATGTATATTTTGTGTCCTTTGTTTTGTATGTGTCTGGATTGGCCCAAAAAACAGAGGGGGGGTGGGTGTGGAGAGTGCTGTGTAAGATAAGAAGTAAGTCTGGAGATCTCAGGTCAAATGCAAGTAAGGGAAGGGACTTACTGAAGGTAATTGTGAATGCAAGTTGTTAGGAGTGTGTGTGTGCAACTGTAAAGCAAAAGGAACACAAGCATGTTATTGAAGTCAACATTGAGCAAATTATTGACAGGGGATCAAGAGTTGTTACTGCTTGTTGCAGAGCCAAGTCTGAGTGAAAGTGTGTCTGGAGAGTGCTGTGTGAGGCTGTAAATGGTACTTGGTGAGTTTATCAAAGTCAACATCAAGCAGATTATTGACAGGGGATTGAGAGTTGTTACTGCTTGTTGTAGAGCCAAGCCCAGGTGAAAGTGTGTCTAGAGAGTGCTGTGAGAGACAACAAAGTAAGCAAGATAATGAAGCAAGAGATACAAGCAGTGTGAACAGCCAGAAGACCTTGATAAAGCTGTTGAGTTATGCTACACTGCTTGCAAACTTCAACCTAATAGCCATCCTTATTGTTCTGAGTCTCTAAACAACCTTGCAAATTCTGTATATGCTTGAATCAGGCAGCAGTAGTGTATTGAAGATTACTAACAGACATATGACACAGCAAATAGAGTATAGTGACAGTAATGAAAGAATCTGTAAAAACAGTAGTAACACATGTAGCACTCTCTATCCTGTAAACTGTGAGAAACTGTGTGATAGTGGTAAAGTCAAGGATTGCTCCAAAGAATGCTATAGTTAGTACAAACTGAGCCAAGATGGAGGCATAGATGGCACCCATTAAAAGAAGATTCATTTTGCTCACTGTAAAAGTTGGTAAGATGGTAACAAGGAATCAGCCTAGTAGAATACTCACAGTACTATATTCAATTAGCAAAAACAGTCATACAGATGATCAACAGATTGTCATTTGCCATGCATGACTACAAAATTACCTTACATGTAAATAGTGTGTCTAATATTCACTACAGGTCTGCATAACTGTCTAATTTGCCTTCCTCATCATTCTGTTCTTCACTTTCAAGATCCTTGTCATTACTATCAGTCTCCTCCTCCTCTTCCAATACTTTACCATCCATCTTGTTGTTGTTTTGTTCTTGTAGTGTGTCATGTAGTAGGTAGCTATTTAAATGCCACATACTTTTGTGTCTGATTCCTCTGCCTTGATAGTACATGAACATGTCCCTATTAATGAATCTGTAGTAAATTGGACCAAAAATGACTCAGTATTAATATGTTCCAAATTTGAAAGCCTTAACAACATGCTTACATGTTTACAAAGTAAAATTTGTAATCTTTGTTCTTATCTTTGGGTTGGCAAGTAAGGGATGAAGGTAAGAGTGTCTGGACAGTACCCTTGGAGAATTGCAGGATTAGATGAGCACCTTGAAGAATAAGGTCTGGGTCAATGAATCCAAAGGTACTAGAATCTGTATGACAATAGAATTACAATTGAGGGAGTTGTCTCTTAACAAACAAGTCATTCTCATTGACTTTCATCCAGCAAACCTAAGCAAAATTGAGCTGATTAAAGTTTTGGAAGTTGGGGTCAGCCCCTAGACCTATATAACTGACCTCTGTATGAAAAAGTCTGATTATTTGAGTGTAAATGTAGGGATGTTTGGTGTTATCTAATAGTAACATAATATCAGTATACATCTGTGGATTGAGTGAATCTTAGGCTCTCCTGATGTTGTAGGTTGTGTAATTAATGTGTAGCACCTTGAGACAGAAAAGCTTGTCATTTTTTATGTAGAGGCTACATAGCTTGTCTGTGGTGAAGGCCTTGTCTTCCTGTCTTGAGAGAATGTGTCCAAGCAGGTGCCTACAAAGACTCAGCAGGAAATTCTAGCAAGTGTGTAATGTATCAGTACTTGTATATGTGAAATAGAAAGAGGAGACTAATAATGTACTCACTTGTAAAGCTAGGTCAGAATCATTATCTGAAAGCCACTGATAAAGATGGATAGAATCCTTTTTTGATGCTACTATATTATAATGGACTTCAAGATCCCTTAGCTTGATAGGATCCCCAGATCTATCATTAAGGCTGATACAAGAATTAATCTCATGTATCTTATAGGTCCTACCCTCTAGTTGTAAAACTGCCTTTACAGTGTCTTACTTGTTCATCCTAGCATATATGCATTTGAGTCTCCTATGCTGAGACTCTCCCTATGAAGATACACAATCAAGATAAGTATGGAGAGTATATTGTGAAGTAGACACTTAACAATTTGTGTACTGTATGAATCAGTTGTACCAAATTGACAAATGGTAGAAGTATATACACTAAGAGAATAAAATTTCAGTGTATTAATGTTGAGCATTTTAGTTTTCACACTAGATCTGATTGTTTTTGTGTCTAGTCCCTTTGCCTTACCCTTATTGAGTAGGACAGTTTGATAATGTCCTCAAGTAGTAATCTCCTTTAGGAGTTTGTGTGTATTGTAGGCCAAGCATACAGTCTTCTTGAAGCATTGTACCTAGTATCCCAGCAATGTTATTGTCTCCTCAAGGAACTGAACTGTAGTCTCTGTATGAATGTAGAGCTTTACAAGTGTATGCTAGGTTGCTAAGATGAATAAAAGGTCAAGGACTACTTTATTATATTTCTTTAGTAGTAAATCCTTGAAGGCTAGTATAACACACTAGGTAATACACATCCTATTGTAGTGCATATATATCAATAGTCTTGAGGGAGGCACTTACCTGTAGAATATCTTTGAAGTCTCTGACTGTAATTTTTTTCATTACAGACATATTTCTGGAAAATTGCCAGATTGTATCTATTCCAAATGTAGGAGTACAGTAATACCTAAAATATAATGAATATATCTAAATAGACAACAGTAAGGTGATTGATGAGACTGTAACATAGATGCTTACCTCCTATTAAGTATTAGTATGCTCTCTCCTCCCTACACAAAAAGAATGTGTAAGAGGTAGGTAAATATTGCTTTCCAGACCCCTAGCTCAAATTTGTACATAAGGTCTGAGACAAATAAGTCAAAGAAATTGAATCTGTGCTTACAAAGCATGGAAAAAGTGTTCTATAAAAATAAGATAAGTGAGTAATAAGGAGTATTGCCTGGATAGTAACAGTTCACTTACATTAACTAGTATGAGGGATCTGTCCTTAAGGAGATTTTTTATCCAGGTGGATTCTACAGGCTTCCCTAATTGAAAAATCCACTATTGTGCCCTAGAAATCTTCTCTTGCCATACTGTATCATTAATACATTTGCAAGTTTGTTTTTGTTGATCAGCTCTAGTACTAAGCATATGGTTGAATTTGGTTAGCATAATATCTGTAGGGCTTGAGAATTTGCCTAAAACACACAAGCTAGTAATAAGCATTCTGTAGTAATGTTTAGTTATCCTTGTGTAAATTGAGGTGAAGATTACAGTGTATACAAACAAGAAGATAGTAAATAGATACAAGACATACTTCTCAGGGTAGTCTGCTGAGTAAAAAGCAAACCTTAGGAAGAGCCTACATAATTTTCCATCTGAGTAGTCAAATAGAATACTAGAGCTGTATGTCTTAAGAATTTCAGGCTGTAAGAGGATATGGGACAAGACAGCTTGAAATAGTTTGTACTTTAAGTGAGTGAGGAGTTCTGAAGATGCAGATTGTCTATAAACCTTATTATATGTATCTTGAACTAATACTAGGAGCTTTATTAATGTAAATACTGTATGTTAGAACATGTATTACAAAGAACAGTAGAAATATAGAAGGAATGTACTCACTAAAGAAATATATGCTAGATGATAGCAAGCTGTCTACAAAGATTTATAATACATGTACTTAGATTAGCCTCCAAAGTATATGTATATTAGCTAAAGTAATACAGAACTGAAATTTGTAAGATGTATTGAGTCTAAATAGAGAATAAGAGGAAGTACAAAGTTTTCAGTACTGTCTTGTGTTGGAAAGCTTTGTACTTCTTTGTAGGCTTCCAACCAATAATCTGAGCAATATAGTTTACTATAAATGTGTTTAGGAGGGGAGTTGTACTTAAGGAAGAGGAGAGATAATTAAGGGTCAGTAGAAAGTTTGTTATACAGCTCTAATACTACACATACTGTTAGTCTCTAAAGCTCCCTGTAAGGTATATAATGAAAAGGAGGAGAACAAGGGTTGTCTAAGGCTTTGAAGATTGTTGTTAGTAAGGGCTAGTAGTGTATTCTCCTGACTTTGAATTCAGGAGCTCTTTCTTCACCCCTAGGCCACTTCTTGTTGTCTTCAGAAGGTAGCTTGATCTTAACTAATTCTTCACACTAGTCATCAGAATGGGAAGACTTAGGGGAATCATTATTGTAGTGTGAACTGTTAATGTATGAATTCTCCCACCTTACTCTGTAGTCTACTAAGTCTAATAGCTTGAAGTCTGGATAAAGCAAGACTTTGTACACAAGAACATCTAGCTCATTATTTGTCTTTTCTTTCACTTTGTGATTTGCCCAGCTTGTTAAAAGGTAAGTTACTACATTATTAAACAGTACATATTTATTAGTAATAAGTTTAGGGAGTGAGGATGTTTGAGTCAGAGTATTACCTGCAGAAAGTCCAGGTAAGTTGTATAAGTCCTTAAGGTTGAGTATCTTGTTAGGGAAGTTATCTAGCAAATCTGGGTACTCTCAAAGCAACTTGTATTTGTTTGACTCAGACAAAAAGAGCCTCCTTCTTGTTCCTTACATGATTTCTAAAGTTGCTAGAGTTAGAGAGGGGACTCAAGGTAGTAGAGAAGGAAGCCAAGATGGTATGAACTTAAGAAGGTGTGGAAGAGATACAGTAGGAAGTACAGACAAGTTTGAAGTAGATGGTAGGAGATCTGTAAATTACTTTAGTAGTTGTTTCTTGTGTTTAGTTCCTTCAGGAAACTTAAGAGGCTTGTCAAATAGGGCTAGAACAGTCTGAGTATCATCCTCTACTTTGAATGCCTAGGTCTCAGCTACACAAAATGGTGAGCATTACTTAAGAATCAAGATACTATCACACATACCTAACCTTATTCTCTTTTTCACTTTGTTATTTGACTCTCTAATGTGTTTTAGAGAGTTCAGACCACTACTTGCATTAACACAATAATTGTGATAGATTGCTCATACATTCTTCTTCTTAAAGACCTTACTACAAGCCTTACAAACAAAGGAAGGCATCTTAAAGAGTTAAAGAAGTACAGTCTAGTCTAACATATGCTTTTGAATGTCTGCTTTGCTGGTATCTGATGTGTAGAGGTTTACAACAAGATAGATCAATATTAGTGATCTTTACTGACTAGGACTAAGATTTAGATACAGTAATATGTGCTACTACTGTTAGTACTCTCTCACAGTAGTGTAATTTACAGATATACTTACTATGACAGTATATGTACTTATGTAGCAAACTGTAGAAGAATATTAAAGCTCATATCAGCCCTTCTTAATTTACTTCTCTTACTACCTTGTACACAGGTTGTAGTACAAGTCTGAGACTGTGCCAGCCTGAGAGTACCCTAGAAAGTAGTAAGAATTGAGAAAGAAGACTTGTACAAGCTGTGCAAATCATAGTAATTACTATTTGTAACACTACTAGACATTGTTTATTACTTTGTATAGTTTATCTCTGTCTTCTTAATAATTTGCATTTGCTTTAAGTGAGCAATCATCATTTTTCACTCTTAGTACAAGTCTGAGAAGTGGGTCAGACCTCTTCCTAAGACTTGTATAGACATATACTCTATATAGTAAGTATTAAGGTACACTACAGTCCTACAACAATAGTACTGTCCTCTATACTAAAGTGTAAGTATCTTAGTGTAAGTAAATTGAGAAGCACTACTAGACTAGAAGGAAAATAGCAAGTGTTTTCTTGATTACTGAGTAGTATCAGATCCACCCATATGTCAACTTTAATAGTAAGTAGGTTCTGTATTCAAGCTGTACAAAGTCCATTATTATAGTTACAGCCTACTACATGTTATGAAAGATGCCTTCAATTCTGTACATAAAGCTAACTTGAAGTTCCCTAGCAGCTTAGCCAATATTTGACCCCTAGCTCAGATGCAGACTAATATTAATGATTTCAAACTAGTCAATTTATGTGTTTATTAAACATTACTAAATATACAGCTGAAACACTGAATTTACACATGTCCAAGCTAAGTATTTTACATGTGTAAGACTATGTACAGTGTATACAGAGTACTGGCAGCCAAGTAACTACATACTTCTTATTTTAGGTATATCAAATCCTCTCATTTTAGATACACCTACTTTTCCTAGTGTATTTTTACTAGATAAGTCCTTCCCCCCCCCCCTACAAGAGCTCTTATTGTCAACACTCTCAGGCTCTCACCCTTAGTCACAGTTGCCTTACTTCCTTGTCCTTACTCACTCACTCCTTTCATCCTCTTTCTATCTTTAACACAGAAAGTATTAATATTACTACTTGTTAACAGTATCCTAGTTAGTACTGTTCCTTGAATTACTTTTAATAACTTGCTGGACTTTGCTGACTTACTCTCATACTATCTCTAGCACTCTTAGACCTTGTTCTCTTGTCTTGATCCATCTTCCTCTCAAGTTACTCAATATGCTAGTTTGTTTTCACCTATACAAACTCAGGTTATCCTCCTCACCCTCTCTCAACCAAGGACAAGCACTAAGCCTTGACCTGAGTGAGGTTCCTTCTCTGCCAAGTGTCCTGCTACCTTCAAAACAGTAAACACTTGAGGAGAGGAGCCTTGTAACAAAATCTGGCTGTTCAAAGCAAATCAAGTGAGTCATCTTGTTGTTTTTACACACTATTACATTCACTTATAACATTTATAATGTACAGGTACAGAGACACACTCAAACGAATATGTTAGCTCTCACAGTCTATTAAGTGGAACATTGACCTTTAGGTTAACATTCTAGGTGCTATAAACTATAGTATAGCTGTTGAATCTCTCAAAATGTATTTGAGAATGGAAGTGACAGCTACAAACTATAACACTGAGGACATGGAACTTTGTAAGAGAGTTATTACAAATGCATAAGTTTGATTATATTCTGCTCCTCTGGCAATTACTGACAACTCTGTGTCAGTTGTGAAGAAGAGAAGGACCTTCTCTTTAGGGTTTATAAGAGTGTCCTTACACTCTTTTCTAATGAGAGAGCCTATTATGAAGCACTTTCTAGTCTAGAGGCTAAGGCACTTTAGGTTAAGGTACATGTATAACACAATAAAGTTGCACCTATCTATTCTATCATGTTCCTTACTGTTCTACTCTAGTTGACAGACAAAATAACTTTACAGTCAATGTCCACTCTACAGCCAATGTATGTGTGTGTGTACTATCCTCATCTATCTTCATTCCCTCAGAATTCATTCTCTATCTCTGTCATCAGACTTTCATTATTACACACTGTATTCTGTAGTCACTAATGATACTAATCTATTCTATTTACTTTAGGTGAACAAGAAAGTAGAGCAAGGTCACAGTAACAACACATCTACACTCAAACAGAGGGGGCACTACTATGTGCTCAAGGAAGGCTGGCCAGAACCACCAATTGACAATCAACCAAGTAAGATAGGCAGAGGTATACACTATCTACAATTGTTGCAGATAATTGTACCAATGCTACTCCTGTATACACACAGTAGTAAGGAAAGGTATACAGACTAACAGATGAAGTCAAACAAAAAATGAACACTCTTACTCATATTCTTACTGTATAGTTTTGAAGACAATGTAAAGTCAAAAAAATACCCAATCACACATAGGTCATTCCCTGCATTCCTGTATGAGGAAGGATCATACAATCCAGAAGTAATGGACAAGGGCCTATTCTGAGACTGTTTTCTTGTCAAAGTAAGTACACTCCTATTATTCTTTACAAATACTAATACTTCTTTTGTAGTGCCTTTGGCTGATCTTTACAAGCTCAAGTTCTACAGATGCTGAGCCTATTAGTAAAGGTAAAACAATACAGGCAAATAATGCTGAGATTGTAAGTGTGAAGTCTGTCACCCTAGAGATGATTGCCTACATATGTGTCAAGGTAAGTACTCAGGCTACAATAGTAATATAATCTAGTAACACTGACAATACTTTTAATATGATAGGCATGCTTTTTTATTTCAACACTTGAAACCTTTGGTAAGGTCAATGAAAATTTTAATTTCAAAGTGTTTTATTACACTATTCTTGAGTTTTTTGAAGACTACAAGTCTCTATGGGTCCAGGACACACTTAATTGGTGGAATAGGTATGTTTTATATATTTTTAAATTTACTTAAAGCTACATTAACTAACTACCAGGTTTCTAGGCAGGTTTTCGGCTCCTCTGGTGAATTGCTCACTATTGAACCTGAGGAGGACAAGGAGTCATCAATTGTAGCCATTTTGAGAGCTTGGAAGGCTTGCAAAGGGTGTAGACAGTCCTAAGTAGGAGGATTGGCTGGCCAGGGTCAAGGACTGGCTACTCAAACGTAAGACACTCACCTGCCAGACAATACACACATGGATGAGGTTTAGGTTCGTTTTTCCACTTTCTAATTCTACACATTGACATTCACCTTACTTGCCTCATTTAGCAAGTCTTGTAACTGTTTCCCTTGCTTCATGTTAACAAGATCAGCTGTTTGTCTCATTTCTTGCCCTGACACTCATACAGTATGCTTTCTGCTTTTACCACTTTTCTTCTTGCTCCTGCACCTGTTAGTGCTATAATTAGTATTTAGTAACATTGTAATATTGCTACGAAAATATAAATAATTTGAATCATTATTAATGTATGTAAGGGCGAAAAAGTAAAATGAATATAAGTAGAGTTTGTATATACATTACAATTCTTTAGTAAGGCTTCTGTCAACATTATAAAGCAGAAAAATGTATATTGGTTTGGAACAGTCTTTTAGACTGTTATATTAATTTGCATACATTATAATTAATACTATCCTTCCTATAGTATATACTCCTCATCATTTTCAAGATCAAATATAAGTCATTTTACTTATTACAAGGGATAAAAAACTTTATGTACCTTTATAATGTGAACAAATCTTTTATGCCTTATAATGTATACAATGTCTTTACTTATTATAAAGAACAGCAAGCTTTCCTTAGGCTTGAAATACTAATAAACCTTTTGAATATTGACAAACCTTTTGGATCTTATAATGCCTTATACTGTTTCTCAGAAATTGAGATCAATTATTTTGCATTTTACAGTTTTCACAGTATTTACATATTTTGAACCATTATAAGCTAATATAAGCTATAAGACTTTCTCACAATGCTTGTGACTTGGAGTACTGGCTCATGTGTACTGCCTATACCAGGATTAATGGCTTGTTTAGAAATTTAAAGTATGCAAAGCAGGTAGGAGGCTGCACCTCTCCATTGTCCAAATTATGAG
>NW_006760389.1:511675-514731 GCF_000271605.1 Fomitiporia mediterranea MF3/22
TGTTTGTTAATTGATTGTTTCTAATACATCCTGGGTAACTATACAATCTGTTGTGTTGTTTCTTTAATAGCCAACATAGTTATCTGTTGTAAATCATTACTAACGTGCATTTGTATTATTTATCATTAACAATGTTATTGTGAATTGTTACAATCATAGTATTGTGTATATATATGTGTATGTTATAGCTATTGTTCTTTACTTTTCCATTTACAAAGAATAGTGTATTGTAACACAATCTACATATAATTGATATATTAGATTATGTTTACTATAATCGTTTCCTAGTGTTCTTTAGTTAATCTAGTACTATGTGTAATTGTAGTATTTGTTCAATGTTTTATTTGTTAATTGGTTTGCTAGGTAAAACGTTTTATATATTAGTTTTATTTATTTTATTTGAATCATTGTATAGATGTACCTATTAGTATCTATCCAATGTATTTCATAGTATTATAATACTGTTCATGCTTGTATTAATTGCACAGTGAGGGCAAATTAATTGTTTGTACAAGAATCAATTTAATAGTTTTATTTAATTATATGTATGTGCTCCATACTTGTTTATATAGTTATTATCTGTGTATTGTTTGTTGTAGTTGCAAATTATATTGTAATTATATTCGTATTATCCTATGGATATATTATTTATTGTTTTATGTATGTTCTAAAGTATTATTTTTGTTATTCATCACTTTTATCCATGAACTATAGTCTGGGTTAATGAATTATTTTGTTATATGATGTGATAATTGTCTGTATATTATTTATTTTCGTATTAAACACTGTTAAGTTAATTATATTATCATATTAATATTATTTGCCAAGTATGAGCATTTGTTTCATAGTAGAATTATTATTTATTTAATGTTGAAGTTCAATTGTACATTGTGTTGACTTCTGTTATTTAGTTCTGATCAACATAGTTTCACTTTGTACTGAATGATTTACCTTTATGATCTGTTATGTCTGTCTATAACTTCTATCACTTAGTCAGTGCTTAGTCTGTACATTTTGTTATTCTATTTTTCGTAGCATCCATAGCATTATACTTTCTGTTCTGTTGTTTATATTTAGTTATTAATTTTTCATGCATATTATCCATTTTCTCCCCTTCAATTCAAGAAGGTATTTCTTCAAAGAATTGGATATTTCTTTAACGTTTATTAATTGTTGTTATAATATAATATTTATATATAATAATTGTAATTGCTTTTGTGGTTCAATTTCTAATTATTAGTATTTTAAAGCAGTGTGTAACATTTGTTATGTTCTATAATGAGTAATTTAAATGTTATTACTATTATATCTTTGTTATCATTAACATTCATCAACTTATATAATGTGTATTTTGTTTGTTATAGTAGATAAGTACACATTATGTATAATATACAAGTTTCGTTTGCACTCATTGTCTTTTATTAATAATCGTTCATAACTATGAATGAATATTTTGTTTTTGTGTTGAAAACATATGGTAATTCGTTTGTTTCTGTATATATTCATTTAATAATGTTGTAATTATTATTTATGTAGTGCTTTTAGTAAATGTGCTGAGCTCTATTAAGTACACTTGTATCTGTTATTGCCTATTTTATATTATACTGTCTGAGATAATAGCTTAAACATTTTATTAATTTATTTAATCATATTATATTATGATTGTTTTTGATTGTAATTATTATAATAATGCGTTTGTAATAATTGTATTTGTATTATTTGTTGTAATAGCCTTATCAGCTTAATACTTTGTTCCTACAAGCTACATTGTCATGATGTAAATTTAATAATTGTTTGTTAAGGTATATATGCTGTACAGTTGATGTTACCATTGCAACTTCGAAATTTATTATATAATCAGCTGTCGTGATAACACGTTCTGCATAATTAAGTTGTATTAATGTGTTGTTTCAAGTATATTAGAGATATAATTCTTTCGTTTGTTGTTAGTATACATTTACACAATTGTATTAATGTGTAAAGTAGTATCATTTGTTTAATAGTTATAATTTTTGCACTTGTCTTGTGCTGTAGTCAGTATTTATATGTTATAATATTATTCTTTTGTGCATAGTTAGTTTATACACTCTGTAGCATTGTTTTTTGGTTTGTAGTTATTCATTATACTTTTGTATATCTGTACTTGTCTGTATATCTTAGATATGTGTATTATATTTGGTATCCAATAAGTAATCACAATATCCAACATGTAACTACTGAATCTAATATGTTACATATAATTGCTTGACCATAATATGTGTTAGTTATTATATTGTTCTGTATTTGTTCTGTTAGTTCTATCTGTATTATTATCATTATTATCATTATTATTGTTGTTATTATAGTGTCTGCAATTGTATTATTGTTTATAATGTATGTTAAATGTTTTATTTATTCAATTTAATATACTGTTTAGCATATATGTGCTCGTTTTGAGCATTAATCGTTTGGCTGTGATATTACTATGTGTGTTATTATTCGATTTATGCTATAACATATGTGTGCTTGTTGACAGTGTCAATCATTTGTACTATTGTAATGTTAATAGTGGAAGAGTAACGTTTGCTTTATTAATCTTTTTAACGTTCGTCTGTAGTATGATCAGTTAATTTATTATAACATAATCTCTGTGATATTATAGAATATTTTAGCATTTAATAATCACAGTAAGTGATACTCATCATAGTTTCAACATTGCCTGTATAGATTACATTATTACTAGGCCAATGATCATAATCACTAAGATGACAATCATATAATGTCTGGGTTGTATGTAGTATGGTAGATCATGCGTTTGCAGCGTATTGATTCACGTTTGGGATACTCAGACAGGTGAGTTGAGTTCTGCATTGTATTATACTGTGTGTGTGCATGTGATGTGTAGAACTGCATAGAGCATAGACATAGTAGAGTGTAGATAAAGCATAGGCAGGGAGCCCAAGGCTCATAACCTGTTAAGAAAGGGGAAGAGAGGTTATGTGAGAGGCTTAGAGGGATCACACAAAGAGGGGGGATAGTGGACTCAGCTCACTCTCTCACAGCTTGCTTCATTGTCT
>NW_006760389.1:514968-529143 GCF_000271605.1 Fomitiporia mediterranea MF3/22
GGGGGGGATAAGTGGACTCAGCTCACTCTCTCACAGCTTGCTTCATTGTCTGTTGATTAGTTAGTCTATATATACTATGTAGGTAATGTCTCAGATGTAGAATGTATGATGGAAGGTATTCCATCATTGTTTGTCATTGCTTGTAATGTAGTTTATATCATCTGAGACATACTCTTGTGTAGTCTCGTCTTAACACTATACCTTTTTAATTTTATATGAATTTGCTACCAACTAATTCACTAAAAATGCCTTGTATGAGTTATGAAGGACATACAGGTCAGATTAAGAGACACTGTTAGCTTGAGAAAGGCAGAATTGGGAACAGGATGCACAAACTATATAGGAGAGAAATTGTAATGGTGGAAATATATGCTTTCTCTGTTCTGCAGATGCATTCTCAGCCACATCAAAGTGGAGCCACCAGAACCAGCAACAGTATCAATCACTAACTGATACAGCCAGGTGCCAGAGTTGTACCAAGAGTTTGGATAAATAGAACAATCAAGATTACAACAGTTGAACATACAGTATATAGTAAGGCTTATCACATCAGAAAAATCCATAGTGATGATTGGAAGGGCAATGGTCAGGTTAGGAGAAACATACATGTGTGATTGTATAAAGGGTATAAAGGGATGAAAACAATTCAATAAGAGTAGCTGCTGATTCAGAAATGAGTTTTATATAATCATGTCACCACTCCAAAGCATAAACACAACACAGCTTCAGGGATACTTGAGACTATTCTGGTCTGGTGAATAAGCACAATTTGGTCAAATGCCACATACAATTAGCCAAAAGTGTTCAGGAAAAGAAAGATCAAATTCTAGATAGTCTAATCTGGAATGCTATAGCTGGAGCATCTAGCGCGAAAGAGTCTCCCTTCTCGGATGTGACGCCGCAATCTTCTGCGATCAGAAGCAAAAAATGGGTAACGAGTCCCTTGGATATCAACCAAATCGTCCCACAGCCTCAAAACATTCCAGCGAGACTCCAGCATGGTGCATAAAGCATTGGCACATTCGCGCGCTTCCCCTACAACAATGTAGTTGTATAGGCTGAAGTGTCTCATATCAGGACACGTAATTCGATCGCTTGTATCCTGAGCGAGAAGAACTGCGTTTGGATCTCCTGGTATTGAAAGAATGTCGAAGAGTTGTGCTGAGATAGTGCAAGCAAACAAATTAAGCATTTTAAGCAGAGGAAGAAGAGGGAGGATAGAGATAATAGTATCTTCATCTGCACAGTTGCCACCAATCACCAGACTGGTTAACGGTGGCAAAGAACGTTGGATAAAGGTCGATAAAATTTCTCCGCCATTCCAGGTTTCGAGATCTCGGTAGTCAAGCTCTGTCAAAGCAGGAAGAGCCAGCTTATCAATTAACAGATGTGGAGCTGGACCCGACAAACTGAGGCGATTGAGGTTATGCAAGATGACGGGGCTGTCCTCATCGTGAGTCGGTCCACGTATCTCGTTATGCTGAAGGCTCTTCAAGTTCGGAGTGGCCTCGAGAAATTTACGGCACTGTTGTACAGTGCGAATTGAAGTTATATCGAATAGAGCTGAACGTGCCGACAAAAGTGCTGGCTCCCTTTTAAATCGGAGAAGACGTATGCCTCCTAGGCTCAGATGCTCAATCTTTGGAGACTGCGCGAGACTAAGAATTCCACCAACGGCTCCATTGTCGAGTGTGAGGCTTAAAGAAAGCGTTGTCAACATTGGCATATTTGTAAGCCTTATGCTCGGAAAGCTAGGAGATGTTCTGAATTTCAAAATTAAGTGGACCTCTTCCCAATGCCATTGGTGAGCAAACAGCATGGAGACGATGCGTTCAGCAATTCAATGATACTCTTGAGGCTGTTTACTCGTGAGGCAACACATAAACCAAAACTCGAGCGGTGCGCCATTAGACCTGTGAAGCCATGTAATGAACACATCGATTAAACATTCCTGCGGTACGCCAACGTGATAATACAGGTAAGTCCAAAGATTTCTGAGTGATAAAGATACGTCGCGCCATCGACGACAAACGCTGGAAAGCCTTATCGGGGCCCTAATGCATTCCGTGTGATGCGCATTGTGCACACAGTCGAGAAAAATGTCACCAAGTATCTCCACCGGGATGGAGTTGATGCCCATAGTGTACGAGCACATCTGGGACTTATCTTCTCATAAGGGATTGCAGTAGAAGGATAGACAGCACTCTGCCTTGTGTATGAGACCAACACCAGGCAACGGATGAATAGTTGACTGACTTCTTAAAGATATCTAGCACTGAAGTAAAAGATGTTGGGTCCGGTCAGGCGTGAGGGCTGGTTCTGGGGACAAGAAGTACAAGGGCAGCAAAAAAAAAGTCTTTGTTGTTTGAGTTACCTGAAAAAGGTTGCTGATTTGTAAGTGATTTGCATGACTTGTTGGGAAGGAAGAGATGTGTCAAATTCTTTAAGTGTTTCCAACACACATAGGGACAATGTTTTAGTTTTATTCGTGCTATAGAAGTGTAATATTTTATAAATGATGAAAATATGGGCAAATTTTTGTTCCAATGATACTAGGGCACACAGCACAAAGGTCTTATACATGTCTGCCTTCTAAAGGTGTTCATCTAGAACAATTCTAAAACACTTACAAATGAGTAATTTACCTTTGCACTTTCATACACCCCGAATTGCAGGATGCAAAGAAAGGATGTTATGTATATTCCTATTTGTTATGTAAGAACTCCATTTCCATGTTGCCGAAAGGGATCGTGATAAACAAGCCCTGTCAATACAGGGAGGGCTAGTTTATCGATCAGTAGATGCGAGATAGAGCCGCACAAACGAAGTTGCTCGAGGTTATGGGAAATGATAGAACGGTCCTTGTTGTTGTACTTAAGAAGTATATCGACAGCTCTAAGTTTCTTCAAATTTGGGTTTGCTTTGAGAAGCTCACAACACTGTTGTACTGTCAAATCGAAATCAAAAGCAACGGAACGTGTCGACAAAGGCATTGTCCAGTCTTCAAAATAGGGAAACTGGCCCTCGAAGCTCAGGAACTCAAGCTTCATGGACTGTGTGAGATCGATACTTCCACTAACGGTGCCATAGTTGAGTCCAATGTATAAGCAGAGTGAGATCGGCATTGGCATATTTGAAAGCCTTATACCCGGAAAGGTGGCGGATGCCTGGAATCGCCAACAAAATTCGACCTCTTCCCAATGCCACTGATGATCAAGCAACAATTAAACGCGTTCGGCGAGTTGATTAACCTCCGGAGAATGGTTACGCTCGAGGTCACATACGAACAAGAATTTGAGTGGTGCCCCGTTCGATCTGTGAAGCGATGCATCGAGAACTCCATGCGACAAAGATACATCGCGCCATCGCCGACAAACGCTCGAGATTGTGACCAGGACCCGAACACATTCCCGTCGTTGACGCGCATTGAGTACACATTCGAGGAAAATGTTGCCGAGTGGCTCCAACAGGAGAGAATTGATGTCATCTAGGGAATATCTTCTTGTAATGGGCCACAGAGGAAGGACAAACAGCACCATCTTGCGTATTGAAGTTAATGCGAAATATGTAAGCATGAACAACAGACCTATTAGCGATATCCAGTACTGGTTGTCAACTGCAAGCTATCGACTCTCGGAAGGCAGGCTCCTGGTACTGCTCCTGGTACAAGGAATACGTGGGGGACGCAGAGTGAGGGCGAAATATATACCTTTTCCTGGTTATATAAGCACATGCTAAGCCCTTCTATTTCTAGACACCAGAGGCGTTGGCGCCGTATAACACGGTTATTAAGACCTTTTCATGGAGGATTTCAACTAATGAATCGTCTCGAGAGATGTAGCAGCTGAATGTCTCTAATTCTCGTTGCTGAAGTGCCTAGCTCTATAGATTGGTTAGAATTTTAATTGACGAACAGAGCGAGTACAAAGATGTGGTTGCTGTCTTTCGGGAGCAAAGACGCCAACTGGCAGAAGAAGGAAATCGAAATCCTCGACCAAAAGGAAAGCACCAATTGGCGTCTTCCAATTATATCATTTAAGATCACGTGCCGCTCTTCTACCTTCCGGCTCACGCCGAAGGTCATTTGTTTGAGTGCGAAATTCCAGCTCACCGCTCCTCATCGTCTCGTCTCGTACAGCGCTGACGCGCTTCTCGTCTCTTCTTTATTCATCATTTTATCTCAAGAAAAAGCAGCGAAAAATTGGCAATGACGTTTTCGACGTTCTGGTCGAGTCTCGTCCCGACGGCAAGGTGCGACGAGCCTGAGCAAAAGGAAGAAGCGGAGAAGCCTGAGGCTGAGGCTGAGAACGCTGAGGCTGAGGAGACTAGTGGGAAGGAAGAGGCATCTGAGGAGGATGAAGAGGAGGAGCCTGAAGACGTATGTGCCTTTTTCATAAAAATGACCATGCTCATGGATTCTTTCGATTGGGCTTTCTGGGCTTTCTGTTGACCGTTGTCAATAAATACTTCTTGTTCCTCTTTGCCGCGGTTGCATTGATTTTCGGACTCAAATAGCCTATGGTCACGCTGCGTGAAGAGTGTAAGGAGTCTGGAGCATGCGTAAAATTCTCGCAGCACTTCGAGCACTGTCGAGAGAAGGTAGAGGCTGGACAGGGTTTCAAGGGCGAGGATTGTGTCGAGGAGATGTTCCAGTGCGTCTCTATTTTTCCCCTATATCTTGTCTTCATTAAACTGATTGCATTGTTGTGGTTTTGGACAGCATGATGCATTGTGTAGATGTGCGTATTATGTATAGTTGGCATTTACTGAGTATTTTATCTGGCATTTGTTATTTTTGCATCCTACAGAACTGCGTCGCACCGAAGCTATTTGCTAAACTGGTCTGAAAACGTGGTGGTAGGCTTTAATATTATGGAGTAAGTTTGCTCAAGGTTTTAAAAAAATGGTATTGATATCATTATAGTGCTTTAGATAGACCCCTAAATAATACCAGCAACCAAACGTACTGTTCAAGGCTTGACCACGACTTCTCAATAAAATGTTTTTCTCATTTTACAACAATTCCAAAAATAAACCCATAAATTTGCATGTCTACTGGTCCTCACAAGTGCGACAGCAACAGATTCGAGTTAATCCAGTGCTTCACCAATGCTCTCTATGGGTCGGACACTGGTAACCACTCGGATTCTTAAACAAGTACTCCTGGTGATACTCCTCTGCGTCGTACCACATTCCCGCTGGTTCGATGGAAGTAACGATCTTCGCATTACGCCTGTCAAAGTGCGCTTTCTGGACATCCTGTGTCACTTGTTCTGCAATCCTCTTCTGCTCAGGTGAATGGTAGAAGATGGCCGAACGATACTCTAGGAGGGAGGCAAGTTAAGGAAACTTCAGGGGAGCTGTGTAAACAAGGGGTTATGAGACGTACGTGTGCCGGTATCAGCTCCTTGTCTGTTTACAGTGGTCGGATCGTGTGTACAATAGAAATATTCTTTAAAACAGTTCATCATCAGCAACAATGCCTCTCCATCATTAACTAATCGTAACACAATCAAGTCGCATACCGACGAGCTCTCCATATGAAACTTTCTCAGGATCAAAATCAATTCTAACTGCCTCAGCATGTCCTGTCCGACCGGTGCATACGTCCTGATAACTAGGATTCTCCGCGTCGTCCCTACCACCTGTGTAGCCCACCCTAGTCTTTAATATTCCCTTCCCTTCTTGCGGAGGATATTTCTTAAGAAAGATATGTTCGGTGCCCCAGAAACAACCTGAGGCGAACGTGGCCGTCTCCACGGGACCGCCGTGTGTAGATGCCATTGCACGTGCAAGCTGGTTGGGCGTTTGTGAGTATGAACGGAGAGATACGGTCGGCAGAGACGCGAGGAGAGAAAGGCGGAGATTGTTGAGACGACTTAGCATATAGTGAAGGTGGATGGGAGAGTCAAGAGACTGTGTGTTGCTCAGCAACCTAACCTCTCATGCTTTGCAATATGCCTTCGGAATGACGACCCGATCACGTGCGACATCTCTGATTATCACCAAAGTCCAAACCGCCCACTCTTGTACCTTTACCACCATCTTGATCATCTATATGTTTTCCAGACTTCAATAGTGCTCATCTTTGCTAAATTTGGCAATAATGCAATAATATTATTCGCGCATTCACCGGTATGCTCTCCAGAAGGCCTGGCGCCGGGTACAACGTTGAACGAGTACAAATCGACGCAGTTCTCTACTAGTACTACTTATGCCTGGTCTACGCTTACATAATGAGGTACAGATATAAATTATGGACTTCCTCTTGTCTCGGAATGGCCCAGTTCATACGCCTCCCCAGCTCTCGCCTCGCCACTTATATTCTACATACCTGGGATGTCGACTGATGTTTCTTCTATCACTTCGCATTTATCGTATTCGCGAGACAGAAAGTCGCTTACCCTCCCGCTGTTGGTGTTCGTGTGGGGATATCTTCTAAATGGACTCCGACGCGATTGGCATAAATTCCCTCCCGTCAGAGATACTCTGCGACATCTTCCTCAAATGTGTCCGCAATGCGCGTGGAAGATGGGAAAGCGTTACGGTACCGGTGACAATTTCGAGCGTTTGTCGACAATGGCGCGATCTCTCTTTGTCGTTCAGAGATCTCTGGACCCGCCTGGAGACGTCCATCACTAGTGTGGCCCCGGGATGGTTGATCGAGTTTTTCGACACATGGCTTCGCAGGTCTAACGGCGCACCACTCGACCTCAATGTCGTATGTGACCTCACATCTGTCCGATCTACGGAGGATCATCAAAAAGCTGAACGCGTTGTGTTAATGTTGCTTTCTCACCAATGGCATTGGGAGAAAGTCGACTTTTACTGGGTTTTTTTGACATCCCCTGGCTTCCACAGAATCAGACTTACAAATACGCCAGTGCTGACCGCATTCCGGTTATGCTTCTACGTCCGTAATCGATCCGTTGGTGGAAGTTTCAATCTCACACGGGCTTCAAAGATCGAGGACTTGAGCCTTGGACACCCGGTTGCTGTCGAATTCGAAGACGGGCCAATGCTTACTTCGCTACACTCACTCGCTGTCACTTTGGATCCACAACAATGCTGTAAGCTTCTCAAGGCGGCTCCGAATTTGAAGAAACTTCAAGCGACCAGTATACTTCGACCGCCTGGCGAGGAACGTTCCGTAATCTCCCATGATCTCGAGTGCCTCGGTTTGTGGGGTCGCGCATCACATACAATAATTGATATTCTAGTCCTCCCCGTCTTAACAGAGCTCAGATACGAAGATTTCTCTTCCCGAAATGGAGGTGACCGTTTATCGAGCTTCATTCAACGTTCCTTACCACCGTTAACCATGCTGGACGTCACTGGCAACGGTGCAGAGGAGGCTACAATTACGACTGTCCTCCCTCTCCTTCCCTTGCTCCAGGTGCTCGAAATGGCGCGGTGCACCATTTCAGCGGCACTCTTCAGGCTTCTTGCCGTGCCAAGCGGAGCGGGTCACCACGCTCAGGATAGAAGTAATCGAATCACGTGCCCCGATCTGATATACTTTGGGTTCCGGAGTTACTCTGTTGTAGGGGACTTTCGCGAATGCATTGATGCTTTATGCGCAATGTTAGATTCACGTTGGGATGGTTTGAAGGTTTGCGATTATCTTGACTTCGATGGGGCCTCTTCCCCTTCTTCGGCTGACCGCAGAAAATTGTGGGCCCGCATCGAAGATAGGAAAGGACTGGAATTTATCGCACCCCGCCCAAGACTGGATAGGATTAGAGGATATGTATGACCTGTCTTCTTCTAGTTAAGTTACTGGTTTTTACTACCACTGTGCTTGCTCACTAGAGCCCTTCAAAGTGCCTGTAAGCCTTCTGCGTTTGCTCTTCAGGATGACAACACGATCATGCAGAATTCACACTCTTCGAATCAGTACTTATTCTTATCGCATTGTTTCCATTTCTCTTGTAGTTACACAACCATGCAGATTTACCTCAGTCCAACTTTTACCTTTTGCACCCGCTACCCCAGGTCGTGTTAAGTCATGCTAAAAACTACGATCATACTGAGTTATAGTAGTGTCAAAATTCGTGGTTTCTGTTACAAGACTACGTATATCAATCCCGTATAACTTCAAAACTTGAGTGCTTACGGTTTGGCAGACCATTTCTTTTTGGAATTGGGAACCTGCCTGTACCTTTAGCATGCTCAATGGATCTCGATCTGCAGGAATTTTTCCCTGTACAACATCTCGGCCCTCTCAAACCAGCTCCAAGTTTGAAGAAGTTCCAGCTATTATCGACAAAAAGCATGGCTTATCCGACGACGAGGGTCACTCTGTCGTCTAATACCCTTCATGTTCTTGACTTGCAGATGGGTGCCACTTCAACATTTTTATCCACAAACCAGAGCTCCCAACTTTGGAACGATGTATAAACAGTGCTAGGAATGTTGAGGGCAGAGGTGAAAGAAACCTTGCTTTTGTCAAGTATTTCTCACCATTGTTATTTTGTCTACCAATTGGTAACAAATGCTATACAAAGTACAAATAGAGTAACAATTATACAGTTTCTCCTTCTTCCTCTACTTCAAGCACTCGATCTGGTTCTTTGCAGTATATCAGCATGGTCATTTTGCTTACTTCCCGTTACAAGCAATGCGGGTGCTAGATACAAACTCAAGTGAAAGTCATCTCGAGCCTGAGATCAGCACCTTCTATCATCAGGTTGTTTTCATCACGAAAAAGTCGTAACAAATGTATTTAATAATAGCAAAAGTAATCTAATAAAATGATTTCATAAGCATAACAATTTAAATTAATAATTATATTTTACTTGTAATACAATACTAATAATTATATATAAATGTAAGAAATATACAAGGTTTCTACTAAACTACAAGCATGTTTTAAAGCAAGTAAGCTTACTACTAGTATTATTATAATATTACATGTGAGGTACAAGTACTCAGCTCTTATTATAACTTGTTAAAATTATATTATAAGTTATTTGTAACAATAGTTGGTTGATTATAATAGTTATAAAAGCAATACATTGTGCTTGTAAGTTAATTACAATACTTTTAGTAAGATAATATGCAATTATATATATTAATACTGTTAACAATCACCATGTTAAACTTATAATATAACTTGATTTTACTTTAAACAATATATCGAAGTGATTACATAATCTAGTACCGAAGATCGAGAGCATATAATGACGCACTTACTCTCGTCACTCCTTTCCTCCTACCTCCGCCATCTCCCCAATCCTCTTCCCCCAATGCTATGTCGTTTCTTTTGTTCTCTCCAGTCCAGTCCTCTGCCTACAAGCATCCTCCAGTAGGCACACTGTCTGCAACCACCTAGACAATAAACCTTGCTGCATTTGTCTCTCTAATCTGCCACTGCGATGCCCGCACTGAGCCTTATATCCTGTGACAACACGGCCGAGCTGGCTACGCCATCCTTCAGCGTAAAGCGTAAGTAGCCAGTCTACTTCATAATAATTCGCACACTACTTGCTTATCCCTCTCATCCCAACTTCTTGTCTCCCTCTCATGCCTCCCACTCCTCGCTCTGCCTCTTGCGTTGCCTCTCCTTTGTTTTCCTCCTTTTATTATTCTCGCCTTCTTTTTTACAGTTGCATTCGTGCATCCGCATTGTTAATCAATGCCGAACGACTTCTTCAATAATTCCATGCATTCGCATACTTCTTCCTGCTCAGCAACACAAGCAACAATCGATGAGCACACGCAAGCACACTTGCGACAACGTCCATGTACCACCACTCTCAAGGCGCAATCCTCTCTTCGACCCCCCACCCGCTCTCCTTCTCCACCCATTCCATGTTTGATATCATCCTCAATGGGTTCATACCGTGTGCATTTACATTCCCTAGTGCCGTGCATGACACCATTTCGAACGGAAGCAGTGACCCACCACTCCCCACCTGAGCCGAGTCCGTCCGCCTTCCACTTCACCTTCACTTTTCGAGCCGGAACGTCCTAGAGTTACACCTTGCAATCAACGACTCAGTTTACTGCACCTCCCATTGGACGCCGTAGATAAACCATACACGCGCACAGACACTGTTTCGTCCGCAATCTGAATCAACTCATTCAACGCTCCGGATCTCAACCTGCATGCACTACTCACACTTGCTGCACACCATTGCGGTGCGTCCATCTTTTATTTCCTATTGTCACTCACTAATCACTCTAAACCTGTCTCACAGGCGAATCCTCAACCTCTACAACCTGCTCAACCTCACAAGTCACACACGTACACAATTCAACTTACAGGGACTGGGTGACGACCAAGGCGCAGTGACGAAGACTACATTGAACAGCCCAAGAACGCATCAATCCTTTACTGACGCGAATCCCGCTTGCGAAAGAACGAGGCAGAGGCTGCTGGTGGTGTAGGGATTGGGGCTGTAGAAATAATGTATTATTTATTATCTTTTTGTATTCTATAATTAAATATAATTGCATTTTATTAATTATTTAATACAAAAATGTAAGCAAAGCCAAAACAAGCTGTTCAAATGCTTGTAGTGACTTATAGGGATTGTAAGCAGATATTATACTTTCTCAAATAAATAAGTATGTCTTGGTCTTGTAATCTTAGGAAGTATGTTATAATCACTTGTATAACTTGACAATTTATACAATTATAATGGAAATTGCCAAGTTTTACAAGTATTCTTACTTACTTATTTAACATTGTACTTTCCTTGCTTAACCCCCTATGAAGATTATATTAACATTGACAAAATTTATAAAAGGTACAAAATGTATAGGATTACAAATGAATACAATACTTAAGACTTTTTTGTGATGTTCATTAGTACAATATGTATGATTCTTTCAATACACTTAAGACTTGCCAATTTCAACGACCACAATTAGTTCAACTCTTGCTTGTTAAAACACGTTTAATTACTTAATGAAAAATTCCTGTGCTAGTTCTAGCACTCAGTTACAACAACTAATATTATATCAGCCATTTTGAATCAGTATACCAGTCTCAGGAGAACTGGGTCTGTGCCTGCAAGCAAAGAAAGGGTGTATATTTGTAGACAATGTCTCACTCTCGTCGCGCATAATGGGTAATTGATTTATTAATTGGTATCCACCCAAGAGAGAAATAGGAGGACAATATAGATGGGAAATGGAGTAGGTAAAACCGGGGATGGTCTCGGGAATAGCCGGAGAAGGTGTAGAGGACAGATCATATTCATTTGTGGGGTGGAGATGCGCGTAACCTATGAGGTTACAATAGTCACTTTCTCCTCGTATCTCATATACTACTCGTGCTCTTGGACCCAGATCTACTAGTAGGTATGTCAGTCAATGATCCTGTCATTTTGAAGTTACTTCATCCGTAAGACGTCTGACACAGTGACTCGTCTTTTTCTAAAAAGATATAGCAAAAATCCGACTTTGGGTCGCCGTCTCCTGCTAAGGACATTCAACACAAGAGATTAATTGTGGATGCCCTCGTATAACATGACCGTCGATACACTCCCTTTGGAAACACTTGGCGACATTTTTCACGAGTGTGTGCGCGATTCTCATCGCGAGTGGCAATCCGTTACTGTACCGATCAAAATTTCGAGCGTCTGTCGGCGATGGCGCAATGTATCTCTGTCGCTAGGAGTTCTCTGGACCTACCTAGACTGCTATCTTCCAGTTTGGGGTCGTGATAATTGGATTGAAATCTTCAGTACATGGCTTCACAGATCAAACAGGGCGCCACTGAATTACTCGGTCACATGCGACTTCAAGTACCATCATTCCGAGAGTTTCATAGGCGAGCGCATCGTCTTAATGTTGATCGATCATCAATGGCATTGGGGGGATGTCTATTTTTATTGGCGGTTCTATATGTCTCCCAGCTTTCCGGGGATAAGACTAACAAATATGCCAATGTTAACTTCACTCCGCTTGTACGTCCAACTCTGGAAGGGATGTGTTGGAAATGGAGATGGAAATATCAATCTGGAGCAGTCTTCTAAGCTCGAGTATCTTCACCTCGATGGCCAGTTTCATCTCGGAATTGGAGATAGGTCAATGTATTTATCAGCACGCTCAGTTGATCTCGATTCGGGTGCCGCATCACCTTCGAATGTCGCACCTTCAATGTGTCTAAAATTTCTCGAGGTGGCTCCGAATTTGAATCAACTTCGAATTAATATCCATGGAACTCATAAACAGACAAACGACGAGGATCACGCTCTCATCTCGCATAACCTCAAACGCTTTGCATTGTCGGGTACCAGGTCACACCTAGTGATCGATAAACTGGTTCTCCCTGCTTTGACAGGGCTTCTTTATCGAGATTTCGCTTCCCGAAATGGAGGCGAAATTCTCTCGGCTTTTATCCAGCGTTCCCTCCCGCCATTAACGTATCTGGAACTAGATGGAAATTGTGCGGACGAAGCTACGATTACGTTCATCCTTCCTCTCCTTCCTCTGCTTCAGGCGATCTTCTTGAAACATTGCACTGTATCAGCACGGCTCTTTCAACTTCTTTCCGTACCAAGTGGCACGGATAAAGGTCATCGTGCTTTAGCTACAAGCAACCGGATTATGTGTCCCAATCTGAGTTACTTTAGCTTCGACGACTATTACATTGTTGGGGAAGAACGTGAATGTGTTAGTGTATTATGCACTATGCTGAAATCACGTTGGAATGCTCTGAAGATGTGGAATTATCTGATAGATGAGTCTTGGCCTCAATACTTTTCTACAGCTGATTGTAAAAGAATGTGGAGCCACATCAGTGACAGGAAGAAATTTTACGTTGCAGGCCCGACAACTCAAACAGGCAATATTCAATTCATGTATGAGGACTGGTAGAACATCCTTGATTCCTCCTTGGTTGAACATTTTTAGACAATATCTGAAATTCCTAATTATCTCTGTTGTAGATAATCAGAAGCTTTCCCAGTAGTTCTACAAGTCAATTACCAAGGTTCAAATGATTCACATCACCTAAACTATGTGTGATCAGTTCATAATGAACATGCTCTGTATAGTCTCTACCACCTGTATAGCCCGCCTGAGCCTTCAATATTCTCTTCCATTTTGCCGGGGTGGGGGTGGGGTATAAGGTGTTTGGTTTCCCCCAGAGGCAACCTGAGGCGAATGTTGCTGTCTCTAGTCTCCACGGGACTGTTACGCGAAAGCCATCGTCCGAGCAAGCTGGCAGGCCTTCTATGTGTTTGTACAGAGAATAAGTGCTCTCAAGTTGTTGAGAGGTGAGAAGAGAGTCGGAGATTGTTGAGATGGTCCGGTGCACAGTAAAGGCAGCTGGAAGAGTAAGTATGGCGGCGGTAACTGCGCAAACTAAGCTCGATTTATGCACACCATCACTCTCCTTCGAGAGCTATGCTTGTTTAGTTGCACTATTTCAGCACAGCTTTTTGTCTTCCTTTCTATACCAAGCATTACAAATGCAGGCTTTCGCCCTCAGGATACAAACAATCCATCACAAAAACAAACACGAAAATGTATTGGAATATATTGCTAAGACATATTTTTTGTATATTGTGGGTCCTTATATTCGATTGTATTGTCTACATGTACATATATTGCCTTGTCAGACTCTGCACAAAAGTGCGATGTCGGATTCTTTGTCCAGATCTGGAATATCTTAACCTCCGCAAGTTCACCGTTGTGGGGAATATGCGTGAATGTGTTGATGCATTATACACCATGCTAAGATGTCTCGAGGTTGCAGAGCGATCTATATAACGGTGATGGATTTCAAAAAACTTTCCCTATAATTCACAAGCTTCATTACCCTTATTCTACTGTTGATCGTGACCGGATGGAGAATCACATCAGATTTAGGGGGAAAGTACGTGTTGTTTGCACTAGTACCTGCAAAGAAATCTATCTCATACATGAGCCATATACATCATATGGAGATGATGACCTTTCAGACCATGACTATGAAGTTGATCTTGTAGGACAAGATTTTCCTTTTCCAAGTATTTTTGGATGGGATTTCCTTGCTTTGGGTAGTTGTTAAGTTGTTCAGTACTAAAAAGTGTCTCAAGCATGTTAAATAGTAACCTGCATAGTAATTTGTACTCATTCTAGATATTTGGTATAGTGACTCAATCATGTGGAATTCATTTCCAGATCAATAACCTCTACTTACTAAGCTAAATTTATTGTCTCACTTTCACACTTTGT
>NW_006760389.1:529855-560745 GCF_000271605.1 Fomitiporia mediterranea MF3/22
CATTACAATTCATTGAATACATTATGATAACCTTACATTATAAGCTAAAGTATTATACTTAGATTATAACTTTGAAGACAGACTAAAATTCACCTTGTAAAAGATTTTATATTGTTTGTATAAGGCATTCATATACTTGTAAAAACTATATCAATGTGTTAAAAGCAATATAGACATGTCAGATTACTATCAACTGTATCATAAAGTAAAATAGTGCTTTCCTTTTACATCTAAATATAATATTGGTTTTGTTTTACAGCTTTGCTACTATTACAAACATCGATTACATAATCAATGCTGAAGATTGAGAGCACATATAATGATACTCTTACAACTGTCACTCTTTCTCTCTGACCTCTACCATCTCTCTAAGTCTAACCCTCTACTCTAACACTATGTTGTTAGTTTTGTTCTCTCCAGCCTAGTCCTCTACTTGTAAGTGTTCTCTAGCAGGTACTCTAAGTGTAATAACACAGACAATAAACATTGTTACAACTTGTCTCTCTGATCTACTGTTACAGTGCCTGTACAGAGTCTCAGATTGTATGTTGTACTACTGAGCTGACTACACTGTCCTTTAATGTAAAGTAGTAAGTATCCAGTCCACTTTATAATAGACTGTACAATAGTTACTTATTCCTCTCCTCCCAACTTTTTGTCTCCCTTCCATTCCTTCTACTCCTTGTCTTACTGCTTATATTGCCTCCCCTTTGTTGACCTCCTTTTTTTATGTTTGTCTCCCTTTTTGAATTCACATTCACACATTTGTATTATTGACTAATACTGAACAACTTCTCTAATAACTCTATACATTTGTGTACTTCTTTCTACTCTGTAGTGTAAGTAAGAATTGACAAGTACATACAAGCATACTTGTAACAATGTTCATGTATGACTACTCCTATTGTACCACCCTCTCCCTAACACTGTATGTGTTCTACTCCTTTGTACATTCTATGTTTGACATTACTCTTGACAGGTTTGCCCTACACACATTTACATTCCTCAGTACTGTCTATAATACTATTTTGAATAAGGTAAGTAGTAGTTATCACTTACCCCTCTCAAGCTGAATCTGTTCACATTACCTACTTCACCCTCTCCCTTCAAGCTAGAACATTCTAGAGATACACCTTTACAACTACACACAATAACTAAGTTCTCTACTCTGACTATGTCTTACAATTGAACATGTATGTAATGTACACATACAGGTACAGCTTTGCTTACTACTCAAATCAGCTTGTTTAACACTCTGAATCCTAACCTTAGTACACTACTCACACTTACTACACACTGTTATAGTACATTCACCTTTTCTCTCTTATTATTACTTACTAATTACTCTAAACTTGTCTTACAGGCACAGCCTTAGCCTCTACAACCTGCTCAACCTTAATTTACATACACACACTATTAAACTTACAGGGACTGAGTGACAACCAAAGTGTAGTATTAAAGACTATATTAAACAGTCTGAGAACACATTCTTCCTCTTCTGTTATAAATACTGTTAGGAAAAGAACAAGGTAGAAACAGCTTATTATACACTATAAGTACTATGAGTGTCTCTTTATTAGCATCTACTACTGATTCTAATAACTATAGTGAATTTGACTAGCTCTCTACTAATAGTTCACTGTATAACTGTCTGTTTAGATATTTGTACACAAGGTGTAGTAGTGTGTACAAAGTAAAGATAGTAGACTTTAGTGATTTTAAGATGAGTGATTGTAAGGACTGGTTCAACTACAGACACAGTCATAACTGTTGAGCCTCTCAATACTCTCACTTTCTGATAGTCTGTCTGGATCTGGTTAAGAGATAGGTCTAACAATTAACACCTGTAATACACTTGTTTACTACTCAAGTCTAGTCTAATCCTAACCTCTACCTACTTGTATTTGTATTACAACAGATATAAACACTCTCACTCACTTTCTGTACAAATCTTGACACAGGTTACACTATGTATGTGTTTCAGTTTATTTTCCTTAATTATTGTAAATAATAATGTATTATACAAATATTTTAATATAATTGATTTTTGTTATTAAAGAGTTCTGATTTTGGTTACTATCAGATCTTCTTGATTTTATTTAATTCTTTGGATTACATAATCACTTTCTTTATGTAGTTAGTTCTTTTCTATTTAGAATAGAGAAGTAGAGTTTTGACTAGAGTCTATAACAATACTAGAGGAAACAAGCTTACTAAAACCTTACCTCTTATTTTAGAGTCTACTATAAGGGGTAGTGTAAGGGATTACTATATATAGTAGACCATACATAGAACCTCTTCACTAAAAGGGTGCAATGTCAAGCTTGGCTTGACACCTGGTTCACACTATATATACTGATAAATGTTTGTGTCCTAACATTACTCTCCTCTCTAGAGTTATGTGTCCTTACATGACTAGTATATAGAGTTTGACTCTAAGGGTTACTATTTCTAGTTTAACCTTGACAGTCTTTAGAGGTAGGGAGAGATATCCTAATATAGAGTTCTGGCCCCAGTATTCCAAGCAACTAAGAAATTCACTCCCCCCCTTTTTAGGAAGCTTATTCTCAGTCTAATACTTTTGCTCACAGACAACCCTACATTAGGATCAAACCCCTGACTGCTCTAAGCTTGACATTATGTAAGGGATTACTATATATAGTGGACCATACATAGAACCTCTTCACCAAAAGGGTACAATGTCAAGCTTGGCTTGACACCTGGTCCACACTATATATACTAATAAATGTTTGTGTCCTAACAGCTCTATCTAGAGCTGATTAATGGTTAACACTATACAAGAGCCAATATTAAGTAACTAGTTAATGTACAGAGTAAGAAGGAAATGACAGTACAGACAGAGTTTGACTACTACTGTTACAAGTTTTAGGTACAAGTAGAGTACTTGAAAGAGTAAGGGAAGATGTTAGTACACAAGTTAGACTGTGAGTTCTAAAGAGGGATCAGAGAGACACTAAGAACAAACCTAACACAATGACTAGAGATTCTCTATATAAACAAGAATGTAAGTAAGCTGTTCAAATTTGCTAATGTAGTCAGGCTAGTAGAATATGTTCTTCTAGTAGGGTAGACAGAGACAGTTTGAGACTAGAAAACAATGTTACTAAAGGAGAAGCTAGAGAAAGAAGTAGGAGACAAGTATGTAAAGATTGTAAGGAAGCTTAAAGAGTTACAAGCTTAAGTTAATAAAGTAAGCAAGTCTAGGAAGATACTAATAAATCAAGCACACAAAGGTAACAAACCTACTAATTCTGTAAAATCCAACCTGAAACACAAGAGGATCTATAACTTTTATAGAAAGTAAGAGTATTTTGTATGTGACTGTAGGACTGTGAGTGAGTACACTCAGAGAGGGAAGTGTATAAGGTTGGGACAGAAGATTGTGTTAATAAGTAGAGTATTTGTGTTAGCTAGTATAGAGAGAGTAATGTTGAAGAAGTATATAGACTAATATGTAAAGGCTGGAGCCTTACTTAAGAACACAGAACAGGTAAAGACCTGGGATTAGAGAGGTCAACCTAAGTACAGGAGCAAGTACAAAGATTATCTCTAAGTGTCTACAAATAGCCCTTTATATACTTAACTAAAGTCATGTGTGTAACCTCAGAGGTTACACTCTTCCCTACTCTGAAGAATTAAAAGGGGGGGGTAGGGAAGTGATTAATGGAGAGACAAAGGAAAGGATATAGTAAAGGGGGGGGGAGGTGAAATACAAAAGGGTAAGGACAGACAATAAGGAACACACAGTCACAAGTTTAAGAAGGCTTCAACTTGTTAAAAGGTAGGGAAGGATTAATGAAGAGGCAAGGGAAGTATAGTAAGAGGGAACACATAGTCACCAGCCTAGGAAGGCTTTGACTTGTCAATGAAAACATATAGGGACAAGGACTTTCAACAGAGTTGGTGGAAATAGTATCCCTAAGACAGATGCAAGTTGAAGCAAGCTGTTAAAGAGGAACACATAGTAACCAGCCTAGGAAGGCTTTGACTTGTCAATGAAAATGTATAGAGACAAGGACAGGGACAAGGAGTACACATAGTCAAGACATGAAACTGTACTGCTAGGAATGTGTGAATGATACCTAACAGGTCTAGTAAGTACAGTGTTACTATAGATAAGGAGAAGACAACTGAGACATTGACTAAAACACATGGTCAAGATGTTAAACAGTACTGTAAGGAACACATGAATGATACCTAACAGGTCTAGTGAGTACAGTGTTACTACAGATAAGGAGAAGACAACTGAGAAGGTCTTGTTTGACTAACAGTAGGCTGAGTGTCAGAGGTGATCTAATCTCTTTAGTAGTGTGAGCAAAAAGGAGTGTGAAAGTTAGAGTGTATAATAAAGAGAACTTAACAACTCTTCAGTTATACTAGCACTTGTTGCTTAGAGGAGGAAAAAAATGATTGAAACACATGGTTGAGAAGTGAACAGCTATCCTTAAGTGTGTGTTAGTACTAGGAGGAGTAGAAGGGCCAGGTTGACAAAATTGACACACTAATTCTAGGGGTGATAAGAGTACAGGTAGTGTGTAGGTAAAACAGAGCATGTAGAGGTAACAGAGGGTCTGTTCATAAGGGGGACAGGACAGGACAAGACAGGACAGGACAGGACAGGACAGGATAGGACAGGACAGGAAAGGACTGGATAATACTAGTAGAGTATAATCCCTAGCTAGGTCTGTGACTAAGAATGACACTAGTAGGGGCTTAATACCCTGACTAGGTCTGGGACTGGAGGTGATACTAGTAGAGGCTCTAGATGTCCAGGACTGGGATTGACACTAGTAGGGGCTTAGTACCCTAACTAGGTCCACAACTGGAAAAGGGACTTTATACTCTAGGAAACAGGAGGTGACACTAGTAGAGGCCCTATATGTCTAGGACTAGAATTGACACTAGTAGGGGCTTGGTACCCTGACTAGGTCCATAACTAGAAAAGGGGCTTTATACCCTAGGAAACAGGAAGGGAAGGGAAAGGGACTTTATACCCTTAGTAGACAGTAGACAATAACAGTAGACACTAGATAGTGACAGAGCAAGAGATAGTATAGTAAGGAATAGACAGTCTTGACAAACACCTTGACAATAGAGAGATATACATTATAGTAGGTATAACAAGCATACAACAAATACACTGTAGTTGACAGCTTGATTGTAATATCTGTTGTACTAAAAGTAAACACTATCTGTCAGTATAGAACCTGCAGCTCCTAAAGAGAATTATACTACAGTTCCAGATATTAGTAGTAGTATTAAGATAGTACTTTCTTGTACAATTTCAGGACTAGGACAGTAGGTCCTTCTGTAGCTTGTTTCTTAACAGTGTTCTGGTAGAGTAATTGTATAGTAGCTCCTAATATTAGTAGCAGTACTAAGATAGTGTTCTCCTCAAACAATTTGAGAAATAGGATAGTAGGGGCTTCTACAGCTTGTTTCTAGACACTAGCTTGAGATTGTAATGAGTGGCAGAAAGGTTATGAGTAAGAGCAAGTCTGTAGATAATCTGCTTAAAGTAGTACAGTAAAGTATATTCTTGAGTAGCAGAACCTTAATTGTAGACAGCTGACCAGACTCACAATAATGTGTAACACACATAACTCTAGTATGACTACACACACTCTTCTTGACACCTTCTCCTAGAATCCAGGGACCAATCTGATAAGGGTTTGCTAGGAGAGGGTAGTACAGTAAAAGTATATATTTGAGTAGCAGAATCTTACTTGTAGCTAACTGACAAGACTCACAATAAGGCACAATACACACAACTCTAGTGTGACTGTATACAATCTTCCTAACACATTCTCCTAGAATCCTGGGACCAATCTGATGAGGGTCTGTTGGGAGATCAAAGGTAGGCTAGCAGGTAGTAATATTCTCCCTATGAGCCTTCAAGAGTGAACAGGAATTCAGTATAGTATTTGTAAAGTTTGTGATTAACTAGAGTATTACTGTAGGGTACTGTAGGTGTACAGGAGATAGTGGACGTGTGGGGGGAAGCTGGGGGGGGGAGGCTGACAATCTGGTGGCACAAGTGAAAGATAGTAGATGAGAGGTAATCTCCAAATTTTGTAATGTTCAAAAAAAAGTGTAAAGGCCAGAGCCTCACTCAAGAACACAGAACAGGCAAAGACCTGGGATTAGAGAGGTCAACCTAAGTACAGGAGCAAGTACAAAGATCATCTCTAAGTGTCTACAAATAGCCCTTTATATACTTAACTAAAGTCATGTGTGTAACCTCAGAGGTTACATAATACTATAAAGATGAGCCTGTGTTCACAGTAGGCACAATTAATAAAGTAAAAGATAGGTTAAATACAAGTGAGAGAGAAAAGTATAAAGCTGTTCTTAGAGTGGATTTAGATACAGAGGTGACAAGGTTAGAGGAATGCTTGAGGGATGTAAAGAGACAAAGAGAGGAGGTAAGGACTATGAAGGCTAACACAAAGCCAGTTAAAGTCAGACTAAAGTAAAGTACTAAGTTAAGTAAGATTATTAAGCAGGTCTTAGACTGGATAATAGACAGTGTTGTTACATTAACACACTATAAGTTGTTTGTGATAGCTCTAGAGCTTGAGTGCTAGTATACAGTTAAGCTTATAAGGACAACTCAGATGTGTAATAAAATGCTAAACAAGGCTAGAAGTAGACCTGTAAAGATAGAGGAGGGAGAGACAAGTGAGGAAGTAAGGACTAATAGTAGGAAAGATTAGTACACAGGTACAAGTATTGTATATAAAGACAACAAAGTACAGTCAAGCTTAGTAGTAGAGCTGAGAACAAGCAGATTGTGTAGAAAAGTAGTAGATTATATCAGATTGAGTCAGATTCAAGATAAAGAGTAAGAACAAGAGTAGAGTAGAGGAGCAAGTATAGTAAACAAGGCTGGAAGTGTACTAGTAAGGATGAGGGAGAATAGTGTGATAGATGAGTAGTAGAGGCTGTTACAAAGAGTAGTAGTAAGCTAGATAAACAAGGTTGGAATTGTATCTGTAAGGATCAAGTACTGAGATAATAAGAATCAGTCAAGCCTAGTAAGAATACTAAGTATGAGCAGATTATGTAGGAGGATATTAGAAGCTGTTGAATCAGAGTAGTGTCAAGTGAGGGAGTGTCAGATAGGTACTCTAGTCAGTAACAATAAGGCTAAAAGTGTACTAGTCAGACTAGTAACAGTAAAGCTAAACAACAAATTAGAAACTGAGAGCTTACTAGACTAGAGAGCCATTATAAATATTTTAACAAGTGTAGCAGGAGTGCCCCAAGTACTCTCTCTTATTGAGACATCAAGCAAGTATCTACCTTATATACTACATAGTGAGGTCTGATAATCTGAGACATTCCAAGTGTAGTAATTCTACATAAGGCAATTAGGGATTTCCTAATCCAGAGCACAATCTAATACTCCCCTTCAAGCATTAATTAAGAACTAAGACTGTATGCCTAATAGTTTGTTTAGATGCTTGATCTGCAGGACGTGGAGAGCCTTTGTAAGGATGTCTGCTAATTGGTTCTGTAATTGAACATAGCATACATTAATGTATTCGTTTTGAATGTAACATTACACAAAGTCTTTTTGTAAATCAAGATGTTTAGTGTGAGTGTTATACATTATTTTGTCAGACTTTACAGTCTTTATTACACCTTGATTATTGTAATAAATCATAATGGGTGCTGATTCAGTCTGTAGTACTTCTTCAGCAAATTGTTTGAGCCAAATGGCTTCTTGAGTAGCATATGCCAGCACTTACAACTCTGCTTTGTAAACAGATAGTAGTACCAGGTTTTGCTGTTTGCTTGACCAAGATATGGTTGATTTAGCTAATTGAAAGATGTAGCCATTTATTACTTTATGTCCTTCTGTCATTTGTCTGTCTGCATCACAATAGCCTTATAGTTTTAAGGTGTTTGTGCTTCCAAGTTGAAGCCAACAATTCATTGTATATTTTAAATACACAAAGTAATGTTTCACTGCTTTGTAGTAATGTGTTTAGGGCTTTTGTAAGTAGCATGCTAATTGCCCAGTAATATAGGATATGTCTGGCTGTGTGCAGTCTGCAACATATCTTAACAATCCTACCATATTCATGTATGGCATCATTTCATTATTACTTTCGTTTGTATTGTACATATTGTTTGTATTGTTAGATAGATCTATTCCAGGAGTAATAGGCGTTTGTAGTGCCTTTTCGTTTTCAAAGTGGTAACGCTTGATTATACTTTCAATATAATGCTTTTGCTATAAGCTAATTGTTTGTTGAGGTCTATCTCAGCTTATTTCAATACCAAGTAACCAATGTATTTTGTTACCATCAGTAAATGTAATGTGTTGTCTTAATGCATGTTTAAATACTGTTATTATAGTGATAGTTTTGCTAATAATTGTAATATTGTTGATGTGCATAAATGTTACAAGAATTGTTTTATTATTTTGTTTCTTGTAAAATACAGTGTGATTGTAATTAGCTTGTTCTAATCCAATCTTAAGTAGTAGTTCAGTAATCTTCTTGTACCATTGTCTACCTGCTTGTTTCAATCTGTATAATGCTTTATTTAAGTGTAATGCCTGTCTAGGTTTAATATCTGTAAGTAGCCTGCCTGGCAGCAGTTTCACATAAATGAGTTCGTCCTCATTTAATTCTCTGTAAAGATATGCAGATTTTACATCTATCTAATGTATTTTGTAGTTCTTAGATGCTGCCCAAGATAACAATAATTGTACTGTTGATAGTTTTGTTACTGGAGCAAATAAGTCATCAGAATAGAAGTCTATTCCATTCTTTTGAGTGTATCCTTACACTACAAATTGTGCTTTGTATTTGTCTATTTGGCCGTTAGCCAGTCTTTTGATTTTATAGACAAATTTCGTTCCAATTACATTTGTATTCATTGGGGGGATAGCATATATCCATGTGTTTCATTGTTGAAGTGACTGTATTTCATCCTTCATAGCTTTGATCCATTGTTCTTTGTCTATACATGTTATAGCATTGTAATATGTTAATGGATTGTTATAGACTTTGTTGAGGAATTTGTTAAATTCTGTTAGACACATAGCTAGGTTTATATTGTCTTTGTAATTTAAACCTATAGTTTGTTTAACCAGTCTTTGCTCTTGTGTAGAGCATTGTATGACAGGTTCTTTATCTTTATTATTGTTATTAGGAAGAGTTTCATTGTTGTTTAATGTATCATTGTTATGATTATTCTCCCCTTCAATCCTAGACATTGGTTTGTCTATGAATTGTATGTTGCATTTGACAGTAATTTTATTATCATAGCACACTAAGTGACCTTTACTGTTGTTATCATAACCTAGCCATTGTGTGTGTTAGCCTTTAGGTTGTAGTTTATGTGTTTGTTCGTTCTGTATAATATAATATGTGCTGAATTCTTGTATATTATCTATTTGATAATGTTTGTTATACTGTTTGTAATATAGTGTTACAAAATTGATAGCAACTCTTAGCATTCTGTTATGAATAAACGTTTGATATTGTACTGCATATACTCAGAATTTCATAGGTAACTTTGCTAATAACAGACACATATGTATACTGTTAAAGATAGTCTTATACATACATTCTACAACTCTGTTCTGCTACAGTGTATTGTGTACTGTTAATCTATGTATTGTTCCTTGACTTTCAATGTACATAGTGAAGTCTTTACTTAGGAACACTGTATTGTTATCACTTTGGAGAGTTTTAACTCTTATACTGTACTGTGTAAAGAGTCTTGTTGTATACTTTACATATTCAGTGAAAGCATTGCTTTTATACTGTATAGGTAGCATAGTTACCTATTGTGTAGTATCATCTACAATAGTAAAAAGATATTCATACTTACTGTAAGCTTGTACTAGGGCAGGTCCCCAAATATTAATATGGAGATGATCTCCATAGGATTGTGCAAGAGGTGTTGTTTGTATTTTTAGTATTTCATTGTATTGTATGTTTGCTTTAATACAATCTGTACACTGTACATTTTTATTGTCTGTTATCCTTTGACTTATAATCTCAGGATACTCTTGTATGAGTTTGTGCAAGTAATCAAAATTAACATGACCCATTTGTTAATGTAAATCAACAATAGTGATTGTGTTAATAGATCATTTATTATGATGAGAAACTATCATATACAAGTTATTTTGTACATGTATTTCACCAATCTTTGTATGAGCAGGAGAATAAATAATACATTCATTGTTTGTTTTCATTAAAACATATCCTGCTTTGCATAATAGTGCTTTACTAACAAGTGTGAAGTTCAGATTAGGATGATAGTATACGTTTTGTAGTGAAATCATATTCACCTTTGTATGCTCATTAGCTTTGTTTTGTAGTTTTATGTTAAATGTCATTACTCCACATTTACTAAGTGTGAATAATGATTTATTCACAATTGTAATGTTTATTAGGGTTGAGTTCTGAACGTTTGTAAGACAGAACAAGTATAGAGTAGTGTGTACATTTGCACCAGAGTCCAATATATTAATACAATGTATTACTGATACAATTTATGCAAACTTTACAACACATACAAGTGTTAGAAGTCTCATGAAGGTGCTTTCTGAACAATACAATGTTCAAACAATGATGACACATGCTGTAGACATATCTACATTGTTTACAGTAAAAGGGTATGTATTACAGTTTGATAAGATGTTAGACAACATTGAACAAATCTACAGACAGTTGTCTACACATAATAAAGCCCCTAATAATGATACATACATCTCAGCAATTAACCTTACTACTCCTTGTGAGTATAGATGGGTAGTAACAATGCTAGACAGACAGATTACCTATTATAATCAACTACCAACAGTTACAGCAGCTCAGAAAGACGTTCTGACACTAGCTAAGTTGATACACAAATTATGAAACACATATACTGAGTATCATTCTCAGTACTCTCAAAAAAAATGAGATACTGAATGAGACAGCCTACAAAAGACTGCTGAAATCCTCTAACAAGCAAAACAACAGAAGCTCAAAAGAAAAAGTATAGGCAAACAGCTACTGCTTCTACTACTACTACTATACTGTCTCAACCTGTACTTAATGCAGCAGTATTCATTAGAGACAATAACAAAACAGTATTCATTAAAGACATTAATAAAACACTGATGCTAGAGTCTACAATTACAGAAGCCTCAGCATCAAGTTCTAGTGGCTTACCTGTTCAATCTGCTCTATCTGCTGAATCTAACATATTTTCAGTATTCAAAGTACAAGAGGATGGTGTCATACAAGTAGACAACTTCATGAACTCATTTGACAATACAAAAGAAGTCATTGAGGAGTTCAATTACAATCCAAATGTATGTATCAACACAATACATTACAATGATACTGAACTTATTGTTTTTGTTATACAATGATACAAAACATTGCCTGTACATATGCTAGCATCATTGGAGGAAGGGGGATTGTGCTCTAGATGGTCTAAGAGCATTATGGTAGTGAGTGTACTGTGTATGTACAAGTACCATATCTTGTATCCCTTTGTACTAGCCAACTTTTCTGTTCCCTCAAAGAACTTTGTAACATCAGAGTCCTTCATTGTAGTGTTAACAAAGGTATGCATTGTAGACAACATTGTAATGGGTTTGGGGGGAGAGGGAGGTCTTAGGCTTGGTGGTCTGGCAGGAGGTGAAGGTGTTCTGCAAGAGTGAGCGTGTAGGAGCATTTAATGGGCACTAAGGCTCATAACCTTTTAACAAGCATAGTAGGAGTGCCCCAAGTACTCTCTCTTATTGAGACATCAAGCAAGTATCTACCTTATATACTACATAGTAAGGTCTGATAATCTGAGACATTCCAAGTGTAGTAATTCTACATAAGGCAATTAGGGATTTCCTAATCCAGAGTGCAATCTAATAAAATATAATGTACAAAAATGTTTAGAAACACTTGAGAGTACTAAAGGAGCAAGTGTAGACAAACCTTAGGCTAGCAAATACAGGATCAATTACAATTGAAGGTGTTATTCTAAGACTCAAGGTGTTAGTAGGTAGAATATTAATAGTAATACTAGTTTATATAGTAAAGGACACAATGTTTAACATAATAATCAGGAGGCTGTTCTTTATGTTAACTGAGTGTAAGACAAAGGATTTTAAGGACAGTAATCAGATTTTGACCTTGACAGACCTAGCAGATCAGAACCAGAAGTGTCAGGTTGAGACTCAAGCAGCTGTTAGATGAAACCTACTACTCACTACTACTACCATCTATGTTAGAGTTGGAGAGGATTGGTCTGGCAAGCCTTTAGCCTTAGTACAGGTTACATTCTCTTTACTCTAACATTCCCTTATACCCCTTTCTTTTATAGACACTCATTCTTATTTGAGACTCACACTCTTTGTTTCTTTATCTTACCTTGATTGATACCTTTTATTCTTACCCACACTCCTTATACTTACCCTTCATTATTACTTCTTAAAGTAAGTGACTGAGGACAGTCACTATTTAAAGCTTGGGAAGGTGAAGAGTTCTGATTTTGGTTACTATCAGATCTTCTTGATTTTATTTAATTCTTTGGATTACATAATCACTTTCTTCATGTAGTTAGTTCTTTCCTATTTGGAATGGAGAAGTAGAGTTTTGACCAGAGCCTACAATAATACTAGAGGGAACAAGCCCACCAAAACCTTGCCTCTCATTATTTTAATAATGAATGGATGTAAGAGGAAATTATTATTATTATTAAGAAATAATAACTATTGTTGATCTCAAGTACTGGTTAAGGTAGAAGAGGTCAGTTGAGTCCACAAGGTACAGACACTAAGAGGGGTCAAGAGTGAGAAGGAATAGGTAGATCTGAGCAGAATGTATGAGTTCTGAATGTGACAATTAACAAGACAAGAGTAGTGTAGAATGATGAAGCTACACTTCAGAACAAGGCAATACAAGACAAGACAAGGCAAGATGGAATGTTAACTGAGGAGACTGTCAAACTACACACTAAGAGTCACAGTAGAGAGTAACTTGATTGCTCCAAAGTACAAATTACATGAGAGTATTTATAGAAATTATGAGTCCTTTGTAGCTACTAGTCCTTTGTGAACAAATCCACTACTGTCTCCTTTGTATCAACCCATCCAGGACTCCAGATCTGAGTCCCCTTTGTATCAATTGACTAGCTGTCTAAAGGCTCAGAGTCTTGCCTTTGTGAATCAGAACTAGAGTCCAGAACCCAACTAGTCTGAGTTGAGCAACCAAGACTATTGTGTGGGCAATGATGACATAATCGAAGGATTGCTGACATGAGGATGATACAACTTTGATGTGACTGAGCCCTTCCAATTGGAACATATTAGAATGTATGTGTTGTAAGAGTATAACATCTCCTGGGTGTTTTAGAATGTGACTGTCCCTAGTCACACTCAAGGGTGTAAATTTGCAAACTAGTGCACTTCATGTTTCAATCTTCTGCTTCTTTTTGAGTTTGTCCTTCTTCTTCAACTATGTTGTTGTTGCAAGAAGTGAATCAGGTCTACAACCAAGTGTAGGCCCTTACCTAAAGGATGTAGGAGTTGCTACAGTGTACAAGGATAGTGGATTGGCTATTAGCAGCAACAGAGTGGAGGGCAGAACTGGTACAGTTGCAGGTAAGTTCTTGGACATTGTATTGTCTCTGGGTCTTCTGACAAGACAGTACAGTCAGATTAGGATACACTCACTGTATCAAGTGTACAGGCCAGCTTTGTGCTTGCTACACTATAGTAGCTCATACTTTAACTTGAAACATGGGTGTTGTAAATCAATACAGAGTACAGTAGCCACAAGGATGCTCTAATTGGCAAACCACTTCAAGGGCATGAAGATGCTATGGCTGTTGACAAACCAAGCATTACTCCTCTGACAAAGTAGGTAGTAGAGGTTGTAGTTCTGAGACTGTCTGATGTGGTTAGACACACTGTCTAGGATGCTGAGACAGGTGCTCCTATGGGTGAACCAGACATTCTGCTGGGTTCTGAGCTGGAGCATGAGTTGTCTACATACTAAGTACACAAGCAGGATCAAACACTGGATAACAAGAGGTTGGACATACTCCTTTGTGAGTAGTAAGGAGTACAACTAGGCTGTCAGAATGATGAGGAGGACAACTCAAACAGTACATAGTCCCTTCTTTACTTATTAATGATTCGACTGACTACTACTAGTCACTTGATCTAGATGCAAATTACATATATTCAGGCAAGAGGTGTTCTGTGTTGTATGTATCAGACTTCTACAAGACAGACTGGGTAGTAGAGGAGGTTGAAAACAGGCAGGTTGAGTTATAGTTCTGGAACAGTTCTCTAGTGCCAGAGTCAGTACCAGACAGTAGCCTGACACCTTTGATGAGTCAGAGGTGTAGCAGCTGTGTCTGTCAGTATGTAGCATACATTCAAGAGTACAGTAAGACAATTGCATGCTTAGCATGCAAGAAGAGCAAGATCTGTTACTCTCTTACAAAGACTAGTAAGGTAGTAAGGGATGTACAGTCAAGGCAGGGGAGGACAATAGTGACAAACCTGTACCCTGTAGCTGGGCCATTAAGGGTGTGTCTGGAGGATCTGGGTAAGTCATTCCAAGATTAATACTGATAGCTTTTGAAGACAACATTCTTCTAGGTGAACTCTCAGAACACTTGTCAGACAACAGTGAGTTCCAAGAGGATCTGAAGCTTGAATACAAGCTTTGTGTCCTCAGAAGGCAGGTGGCTGCCTATTGTGTAATGTTAGATACAATGATACAGGATGTAGAGTAGCTATGAGTTAGGATGGGTGCAAAGGTGAGGCATTAGAAGGATGGACAGAAGGATGGACAGAATTAGACATTCTGTTCAGAACAACTGAACCAGTGTAAGTGAGACAGTCAACATAAAAGCTGCCTGTAGAAGTGGCCAAATATAATCCCCCCTCTGTAGTTTTGAATAGTATTTTCTGTATGTTCATAGTAATGTGTGATGTTACCAAAGCACAAGTGTAATAATTGTAAGGTAATAAGAGTGACTCAGTATTGATAGGTAAACAACAGAGGCAAGGCTATATGCATACTGAAAGTAAGGCAAACTAACAGAACAAGAACAGAACAAGAACAGAACAAGCACAGAACACAACTGAAAAAGAAACAGAACAAAAACAGAACCAAAATAGAACAAGAACAGTGTAAGAACAGAACAAGAACAGAACAGAACAGAACAGAACAGAACAAAGCTCTCAGTACATAACTTTGAGACTGTTGTGACTAAAGAAATGCAAAAGTGGTCTAAGGGCTGCTGGACAAAAACCTGTGTACAAAAAACCTAGTGGGAAAAAACATACTACAGGGAAAACCATACAGGTTTGAAGTGTAAGTCTAACTATAATCTACAATTAGTTAAAAGCAAAATCAAAGAAAAACAGAAGATAGAGCAGAATGGGATCAGAATGTTGTCTAGAATATTATAAGGGGTTAATAGAAAAAGGCAAATTCAAGAAAGTAAGGAACACATAGGTCTATAGTGGTTGGCCACAATTGGCCTTTAGTTGGAGTCAGAGTCCTCAGAAGGCTTGTCTAACAGTGGCAGGTTGTCAGTGTTATTGATTTCATTAGCTGGACCGAAGTTTTCAACAAGACATGTAACTGGAATCAAGAGCATAGTACAGGCAAAGTATGGAACCAAGCAGAACACTGTAATGTGAAGACAGGAGACTAATCCATCAAGTTCAGCTACAATATAGGATCCTCCTTGTGTACAATAGACTACTATGTATGGTCTGAGATAGCATGGCTTGGTTTTTTGTCTGAGATCCATTCATGATTTGGAGTTGTGTATGAGGACTAGTCAACCAGGTTCAAAGTTAAAATCTTTGATCAAGTGTTTGTGTGTTTCTTCAAATTGTCAGAGTAAAGTGATCCAGTCTACATGGATACATTCTGTGATAGCTTGAAGGTCAGCCAAACGTTTCTGTAGTTGATGTGCTCAAGTTGTAATGAGTTCCATTGTTGTCATGAGTTTGTCTGGTGCTAGAGCAAGATACATTGCTTCTGTGATATTGAATGAGAGAAGTGGTTCAACACTATGGACAATAAAATAAGGGGACATGCCAGTTGTGTGACAGATTGTGATCCAATCTGACCAAAAGACAGAATGTGTGTGTTCATGCCATTGTAGTTCATTCCCTTCAGCAGCCTTCATAAGGGCTTCCTGTATGTCAAAGTGGCAGCATTCAATAATACCATTAGCTTGAGAGTTGTATACACTAATACAGATGTGATTGATGTAGTATCAGTTGTGAAGCCAATCTAGTGCAGCAACAAACAGGGTTCTGTTGTCAGTAACAAGTTCTAGGCACACACTAAATCAACAGAGAATATCTTCAAAAATGAATTGTCTGATACTTTGTCCAGTTTCAGAACAGAGTAAGTGGAACTCAGGGTAGCTGGAGAGTGTGCATCAAGTATGAACAATGTATTGGAACCCTCCTGCTTTTGGCATGAACTTAGTGTCAATGTGTACCTTGGCAAATAACAGAGCAATCTTTAGAATGCTGGGAGGGATCAGGATTTGAGTTGTCTGACAGAGTTAGCATTTGTAGTAGGTGTAGATGTAGTACTTGACATTGGGTCTAAGGCTAGGCCACCAGAAGTGGTCAAGAAGTCTAGCCTGGACAGAGTAGACTCCTTTATGTCTAAGATTGTTATACACAGTCTTGACAAGATTCCATTGTCTGTCAGGTTCTATTACAAGTTAGTGGTTGCCATTCTGGGTTTTCTGCTACAGTCAGCTGTTCTTGACAAAGAAAGTGGTTGTATAGCAAACAAAGGTGGTGAATTTGTGATTTTCCATCCTGGGCAGTCAGAGGCATGTTTCCAGGAAGGTCTTGACTTGTCTGAGACAATATTCTCTAGCACACATACAATCAGTTGTTGGAAATGTCTCAGAAGGTTTAGTATTGTTCAGAACAGTAAACACAGAACTGTAACAGAAGGTGTAAGCTTGGTCAATCTATTCCTCAAAGTTATCTTCTTCTTCTGGGTCGGCTTCAGTGCATGGCTGTTGAGACAGTCTGTCAGTACAAGCAAACTGTAGGGCCAGAACGTGTTGGAACTCAAAGTTGAACAGCAGGATTCTGGCAATCCATCTGTTAATTGTAGCATTCAGCTGTAGGTCTGGGTTATTTATCATACCCTTAACATAGACAGTATCCATTTCCACTACTAACTTCCTTACTCTGATAAGGTGAATTTGTAGGGCACAGAGTGTACAGAACAATCCAAAGAGTTTGATCTTGGCTTGAGAGTATTAGGATTACACTTTGTTCCAGTTAATCAATCCAAATCAGTTGATTTGACAACAACTGTCAAGGTGTTCTTGTCCAAGATAGAATCCTACACCAATAATAGATGAGTCCACAGTAACAATAACCTCCATGTCTGACTCATAGTCAATAGCACATAAGGTAGGGCTATTGATAACAGTGTCTTTGAGTTTGTCTATTACTACCATGTGTTCCAAACAGAACTCAAACAGAACATTGTGCTTGGTCAAATGTGTGAGTAGTCTAGTAAGCTGAGCAAAATTTTGAATAAACATACAGAGGACACCTGTGGTTCTGAGGAATCCTCTAACTTTGGAGACAGATTGACATGCAGGCCAGTTGCAGATTTTCTGGACTTTTGAATCATCTGGCTCCCTTCCAGTGTAGGTACACTTATGACTTAAGACAGTTGCATACAGTTGGAATGTACACAGCTTCAGACTAGAGAATGTTCTGTAGACTGCTTTGACTCACTGTATGACATGGTTTAGGTTGTGAGTGTGTTCTCATACAAATCATCAGATACCAGGGTTTCCAGGAACAGTTTTGTATGTTCTGTCCAGAAGTTTGTATCTTGTAGTTCTGCCTTTGACATAGACATTATCAGTGTAGGGTTGTACTGTATTAGGAATTTTGTCCTGTAAAATAAAAGTAATATCACTATGTATAATTTGAAAAGAATTAGTATAACCCATCAGAATAACAGTAAGTTGGAACGTTCTGAGTAGTGTCTGAAACGTTGTAAGATTGTAAGAGCATTCATTGAGAGAGTATTAGTCAAAGGCAACAAAGAGATCTAGTACAGAGTAAATGGCCCTTCTAGAGAAGGATTCAACAACCTGTTCAATCATTAGAGGTACAAATGAGTCTTGAATCAAAACTTGGTTGAGTTCCTGGAGGTTGTGGACCAGGCACAAAGACTTTCTGTCTTTCTTTACTATAGTAAACCATTGGGAACAGTAAGATGAGTTTGACAGCTTATAAACTCTAGTAGTGATTTTGTCTTTGAGAATTTTCACAACTGTGTCAAGGTTTCCCTGTAGAATCCAGATGTTCCTTTGTACCCATGGAATATGTAGAACAGTCAGAATCAAAATCAGATTGAAGTATTCTGGGTCCAGGGCACCTTTCTCAAGCTCATTCCAGGCAAAGGTGTTCTCATACATTGAAATCAGGTTGATCAAAAGCTGGCACTCTTCTGGCCAGAGGAAGTTGTATGGATTGATGTCAAGAGCTTCCATACATTCTTGTGTGAAACAGTGTATTGGGACAAACAGCTTGGGGTGTAGCAGTAGTTCCAGCATGTCCTTTAACAGATCAGGATGCTTCTGTTGAACAATCTGAAATTCTTCCAGGAGAGTTCCAGCAACTGGTCTAACCTTCTTTGCTACCTTCTTGTATACAAATATGTTTTCTCTAGGGCTGTCAGGTGTGTATAGAACAAAGGGGTCTAATCCTGGGGTGGCTGACAGGGTGACTGGACAACTGAGGAGCAGATTGACTATGGTAGAGACTGGTGTGTGTCTATTGTAAGATGGTGTGTGTGTATCAGGAATTGCAGCTTTGGTAGTATCAGAACTCAAATCAGAACACTGTTTGTCCTGAACACTAAGGGGCTGATTGACTAATATAGGAGTTGAGAGATCAGTGATTACTACAAATCCTTGTTTGTTACATTTCTACAGAACAGTTCATGTTCTGGTCATAACTCAGCACTTCTGTTGACAATCCAAGGGATCTGATAGTGTTATGGACTAGTTACTGTTAATAAAGTCCTTTGTTTCACATTCTATGATAGTAAAGAATGGTCTGCCTAGGAGTGTCTCAAACAGGGCTTAACAAATGACTTGAGCTTGGAGGGCAATGTTGACTCTAGTAATATTGATCTTTATGTTCTCAACAGTACTGAGTGTCAGCACTTGTCCAGAGTCAGTAGTTTTGAGTATAATTGTAAGATTAGAACACAGATAGATTCTGAGACGTTTCCATACATCCTTACAAATGATACAGAGTGTTACTCCCTAGTCTAGAATACAGTGGATTTCTTTAGTATCTTTGAAGATGGCTTTAACTGTACATAACAGTATAGCCTGTTCTGTAACTGACTCTAGGCTCTATGTATACTATGAGACTTGAGCTACAATTGCATCTTTAGAAGTTGTTGGTTCTAAGAGTTCTGTCAAGACAAGGTGTGTGGCAGTGTTTGGAACTCACCTAGCAGATGACAGTTCCTTGACTTGCTTTCAGACATTAGGTGCAATCAACAACAGCTCCTTCAGGGTGAGGCTGATGCTAGAGTCTAGAATGTGAGAGACTATCTGCTGGACAATGATAGGGTCTTTAATGGGAGAGAGATTACAGTACTAATGTGGTTCTGGTGGTGGTCTGGCAGTAGGCTTGTCAGTGTACTTCAATCTGTCATGCTTCAGGGCCTGGCTTACTTTGGCAGGTAGTGTGGGCTTTGGTTCCAGCTTAGGTTCCTTGTCCTTCTTCTTTAGAATACTTGTTGTTCCACACCTTAGAACCTCTACTCTGTCAAACTTGAGCTTCTTACCAGTAGTGACTTTCTTCTTTGCCTCTCTGAGTAAGACTTTGAGTCTTTCAACCTTGTATTCTGCTTCCAAGACTTCTTCAATATATGTAGCTAGAACAGTAAACAATGTTTGGGATACTAGTGCTGGCTTTACAATTTTGAGGAGGGACACTATATGTAGTAGTGTGTCCTGTATGTCTCAGGAGACTTGAGCATACTTTCTAGGGTTGGTTGTGTGATACTAGTTGAAACAATCCATGAGTAGTTGGCCTTAGATTGTTAACAGAATGAACAATCTGTCAGGGAGAACAACCTTTCTAAATGTGTTCCAGATACACTTTCTGTTACAAATGAACTCATTAACCTTCAGACACAAGCAAATGAAGTGTCTGTCTTCTCTGTAGAAGGAGCAGTTTGTGTTGTAGGGCAGCCCTGTAGAATAAGCAGATTGTGCAGATTGTATACCTGTGTTTCCTACAAACAGGGAACTGGTCTTGCATTCAAACAAGTCTAACTTGCTTTAGAATGAGTAGAGCAAATCAAGGATGGTAGCTATGTTTACATCTTCTTTCTTTATTAGAATGTTTCTGGAACTCATTGTTCCAGTCACATTGACTGTCTTTCCTAAGCATTGTAAAGCCATACCTCCTCACATAAGCTTAGCAGCCTTAACAACTTCAGTGTATGTGTAAGCTATACAACTGTTGTGGTTAGGGTTACAGGCTAGCAAACAGAGAGTTAGCTGATCTTTGAAGGCACTTGTAATACTGTTGAGGAATGCTTCATTCTGATCTTCTTCCATGATTTCTTTCTTTGAGACTAGGAAGCTTACTATCTTCTGGAACTTGTACTAGTACTCTACAAACTCCTCTCAGTTCTAGATTCTAGTAACAGCCTATTGTTGGACTAGGATACAGAGGTCATTCTTTACATAGTAGTAATTACAGTCAAGGGACAGGTATAATCTAAGAATTGCTGCTTGAGCAGCTTGCTAATCTGAGGCACTGTCTGTAGCTTCAGGTATTGAGGCCCAGATCTCAGAATTGGATTGGTTAGTATAATATTTTACTCTCTAGATAAGCTGTTGATCAGAAAGTTGGAACTCATCTCCAATCATTTCTACTTCTTCAAGGAACCAAGGCAGGTCCTACACATTGGTTCTGTCATAATAGGGAGTATCACAGCTTGTTTGGTGTGGAGGCAGGCCAGTCTGTCCTCAGATTGTAACTAGTAGGGTATTCAGAATGTTGGTTGTGGCTGGCTGGCCACTCAGAGTACTAGCTGTAGCAGGCAAGCTGCTCAGATTATTCTGTGAGCTCATCTGTTGAGACTGGGAACTTATCAGATTGTTCTGTGTACTCAGAACTGTCAGAATGATCAGAATTGATGGAAATGCTAGAGTGATTGTGTGGTCCTCTTCTTGAACAGACAGAACAGGAGATGCAGAACAAGTAGAGTTGTGTGTAGAGGTTAATGGAAACAAACTAGGGAACAAACTATGAAACATGGATAGTGAAGCTGAGCTGGATTGCTCAAGAGGTTGTATGGAAACCCCTTTAGAAACAGGACTGGGTGTGTAGGATACAGGTTGTAAGAGGTTACAGTCAACCAAATCTAATTTGGGTCCAGAATCTGATTCTTCTGTGATTGAGTTGGTGCACTCTCAGTAGTGCTACCACCTGTTGGCTGCTCAGCCTACTCAAGACACCTTGAGAAACCCCCCTTACAGTGGGCTCCAAAATGTTGATCTCAAGTACTAGTTGAGGTAGAAGAGGTCAGTTGAGTCTGCAAGGTACAGATGCTGAGAGGGGTCAAGAGTGAGAAGGAATAGGTAGATCTGAGCAGAATGTACAAGTTCCAAAGGTGACAATTAACAAGACAAGAGTAGTGCAGAACAACAAAGCCACACTTCAGAACAAGGCAATACAAGATGAGACAAGGTAAGATGGAATGTTAACTGAGGAGACTGTCAAACTACACACTAAGAGTTGCAGTAGAGAGTAACTTGATTGCTCTAAAGTACAAATTATATGAGGGTATTTATAGAAATTATGAGTCCTTTGTAGCTACTAGTCCTTTGTGAACAAATCCACTACTGTCTCCTTTGTATCAACCTATCTGGGACTCTGGATCTGAGTCCCCTTTGTATCAATTGACCAGCTGTCTGAAGGCTCAGAGTCTTGCCTTTGTGAATCAGAACTGGAGTCCAGAACCTAACTAGTCTGAGTTGAGTGACCAAGACTATTGTGTGGGCAATGATGACGTAATCGAAGGATTGCTGACGTGAGGATGATGCAACTTTGATGCAACTGAGCCCTTCTGATCAGAACATATTGGAACGTACATGTTGCAAGAGTGTGACACTATGTATAGTCTCTGTAAAACATTACAAACATGTATTACCCTTTCAAAACTTGGTAATCCTTACAATACATTTCAAAAAAGGGAGGTCCAATATTATACATTTTATATGTTTAAAAGGGGTATTACCCTTATGTACTTTTATTACATTAATAAATCTTACAGTACCTTATACAAAGTTATACTACTTTATCAGAAATCGAGGTCTGATAATATGTAAATTACTTTTTTTACTTTTTTCACTTTTTTCACACCATTATAATGTAATATAACCTTTTAGACTTTTTCCCAATGTATTGTTCTGTTCTCATTGTGACATTGTCTCAAATCCTGACATACCTCCCCTTTCATTACATTCTTTCACTGTGTCAAGCCTTGTGAATTCAATGACTGTAAAATGCCTCGACATTTAACTCTCAAATATGTCATCAACAGAAATCTCCTGTAGAGGCCTGGTGCTCAACAATGTGAGTAATTGATGCAGCCATTTCCAGAGTCACTACATAATGGTATAGGCTGGGCTGATGTAACAAACAAATGGTATATATTATACATCCCTTCACGTGCGTCCCCCCACCTCCCCACTCCCAACGAATGCCTCTGCCTTTTTCGGATTTTGAACCTTATGCTTCATGGATAAAAAAATGTTCCTACAGGGTCAGGTCGTATTTCTTCAGAGCTTTGGGGTAGCTTTGATTGCTTTGGGGAGCGGCCAACGATCCCAGTGTGCAGCAGTATCCAAGAGACGGCTGGGCCCATTCGAAGCTCCATCACCCTAGGAGTCATATGAACATACAATGAAGAAGGTAAAATAAATATGCTTACGATCAGTGCAGTAGGGAAGCCCGGATCGAACGGAATAATACTCTCAAGGTACTCAATCTGCTCGTCGGAAAGAGAGATCTGGAGTGCCTCGATGTTCGCCATGAGTTGTTCGATTTTACGGCCACCAATGACAGGAAATACGTATGACGTTTTCTGCATGACATACGCGATAGCAACAGCGCTGATGTGTTCCGTACCAACCTCCTTTGCGACTTTCTCCAGCGCAGTACTCATTTTCTTCTCGTTTTCATTACGCATCCAACCTGACTGGAAGAAAAGGCGCCCCTTTTCTCCTGACGCTAGTCGTCGTTTCTCTTCCGCATCGGTACGTAGGCGTCCTGCTGCTAAGACATTCCACGGCGCAAGTGCTAAACCATTCGCACGCGCCATCGGTATGATCTCACGCTCGAAGCTGCGGTCCATAACATTCCACGATCCCTGGTAAATAACAAAAGGCGACTTTCCATGGCTTTTCGCATATTCATTGGCCGCCGAGACCACCCATGCAGGGGTATCTGATACCCCCAAATAAAGAACCTTCCCAGCAACAACGAGGTGATGCAGACTGTCCATAACCTCCCGGATAGATGTATTGAAGTCCCACCAATGTACGTACAGGATATCGATGTACGAAGTACGTAATTTCTTGAGGCTAGCTTCCACGCTTATCTTGAGTGATTTCGCATTATTTCCAACGTAGTTCGCTTTAATAGCGATGTCAGTTGCTGAACGTTTGAAATTTACTGTGTACTTTTTTTTAAACAGCGATGGACATGAGTCGCGCAAATATAGTGAATACCGTTTCTAACCTTTGTCGCAATCACAAGCTGGTCGCGAATACCGCGCCTTTCTGTCCATTCTCCAATGAACATTTCGGACGTTTCCTCCTGACTATGAAGGAACAATCAGTTGGCGTAATGAAAGTCGATTGGAACACAAACTATGCATTGGCTGTATCAATAAAATTACCACCCGCATCGAAGTAAGCATCAAGAAGCTTGAACGATGCCTCTTTATCCATCGCTCCCATGCCTATATCTACCCATTTGTCCCCAATACTTGCCGCACCGAGCTGAAGAGGCGAAACGCGAACTGCCGCTAGGGGAGAGAGGACTCGATACCGGCCCAACGGAGTTGGTGGTGGTGGCGGGGCCTTCCAAAATGACATTGTCCGGGAGACACGATAACCTTGAGCTCTATACCGAACCTTATTTATACCACCAGAAATCGCCCAAGACCGTCCGACAGTACCAGTTCACCATTATAAATCGTCGTAATCAGTGCAACGAAGCCGGCTGCGGAATTCCGGCAACGTGTCATGCGAAGACAAGCATCGTTGGCAGTCCTGAGTGCAAAGAAGAGCAGAGAAGCACATATGTGAATTACATCCGAACAAACAAATCGCCGTTTTAGAGCCGTATCAATAAGTCCCATTTGACAGTGCCCAGAATCCATTGCTTCGAACAACACGGTTGGACTATTGGACACGACTAAATGTTAATTTTGACGTGTTGTGTCAGACGCAAAGCCCCTCTGATCCCGGTTCACCTCCCAAACTGCGAGTCCATCAGACCTCGAAGATCAAAGCCAAGTCTGGCACCATGTGCTTCAGCATATGAAGTTCTTTTATATTTGCCTTGAGGACTCCTGCCAGGCGTCATTACTAAGTATGAATATGGGAAGGATGGGAAGGTAAGAGTCGAACACAAGTTGCACTCGTTCAATGCTTCCATTTAGAGAAGGGAGCAAGCGCTTACATATATATTATTACTGGGTAATAAACACGTGATGTTACAGCCTGGTGTCAGACATCTGAAACCTCTACGGTCTACTGATGTCCATATTCTTCTCCCAAATTCGTGACCTACCTCGTGCCCAATGGATGCTAATTCCCTCGCTCTGGAAACACTCGGTGACATGTCCTACGAGTGTGTACGCAGCATGTATTATCGAAAGGTAAGGGAGGAAACTGGTAGGGTACCAGTCAGAATTTCGAGCGTTTGTTGGCGGTGGCAATGTCTGGCCTTCTCATTGCCCATGCTCTGACCCTACTTGGACCGCTTCATTTATCGCGCACCTAAGAAGCCGTTGATTAAAGTTTTCGATGCGTGGCTTCAGAGGTCGAACAGCGCGCCACTCAATCTCTCGTTCATTTGTTTCGTCGATGATCACGGTCGCCCAGAGGCCCACGAAGTAGCTGAACGCGTCGTCTTAATGTTGCTCGATCACCAATGGTATTCAGGAAAAGTCGTCTTCTATTGGCTATCTAAGCGTCTTGCAGCTTCCCGCGTATAAGGCTAATATATGTGCCCATGTTGACCACACTTTCCTTACCCGCAAGAATCAACTTTAGTTCTTGCAAACCATGCATGTCAATCTTGCACAATCTGCAAAGCTTGAGCACTCACTTCTCGAAGGTCCATTCCCCTTCCCCTCCCCCTTCCCCCCCCCTGTTAAACGGAGATCCGCTGATGCATCGTCGAGCTCGGTTAAGCTCAATTTCCAGGAGTTTTCTATGGTACCCAACATCTCAACGTTCTCGAGGCGAATCCGAATTCGAAGAAACTCAACGCCATCCTCAGCTCAAGGTGTCCATTCTCTTACAACGGGGATTGTTCTGTCATCTCGCATAATCTCCGCGTCCTTGTGTTGTGCGTGCTGTTTCAGCATCCGTAATTGATAAAGTAGAGCTCTCTGCAATTGACATACGGTCATCACAGGAGAGGAGGATAGAGGTGAAATTATCCCGGCTTTGTGAAAACGTTCTTCGCCACCGTTACTTTGCCTGATGATTAGCGGCAGCTGTGTGATCAAAGAGACAGTTGTACAGCTGGCTCCCCTTCTTCAAGTGCTTGCCTTGGCGTCTTGCACAGTTTCAGCACATTTGTTCAGTGTTCTTTTCATGTCCAGTCGTGCGCACACTGGTGTTTTCCATCCGGGCTGCAAGGGACCGGATTGTAGGCCCCGACCTGAGATACTTTTGCTTCTGGGAGAGCTACTCCGTTGTCGGTGGACTCTGCGAATGTCCTGATGCATTATGCATCATGCTAGAATCGTGCTGGGAAGCATTGAAGCTGTGGGATTGTCTCGTGGACGTACATAGGCTTCGTAACTCGTTCTCTGTAGCTGATCATGATTGAGTGCACGGGTCACATCAGAGGCAGTAGGGTTTTCGTGTTATATACACTAGTGGAAATATATATATACTAGATAACTTTATACCTGCCTATGGATCTTGAAACGGTTTTTTCTTCTTTTACCACAGCGTGTCTGGTCAGGCAGTTGCACACAGTCTATGAAATCTTGTTTATTGGTGGATCTTGAATGACCTGCAAGTAGGTAGTTACAGATTTGCAATATTGTACTCATTGAAGCCGATCCTGTTACTGTCGACTCGGATGCTCGCTCATATCACTGTGCAATGCTCTTTTTTGAGTCGCTTCGTTCCATTTAGATGCGATTAATATTATTGCACTTGCTTATGGTCAGTTCAAGTATGTCAAGCCTATTCCTTGATGTTTTCAAATTAACACCAGACAGTGCTTCCGGACGTAAGTGACGCTGGCGTTCACTATTTCTCTGTCTGCAGTAAACACCAAGATCAAGCTAGCTATTTAAGCGTGTACAAAATGAAGATAATTGAGAGTATATGCCGTGTAATGCGATAGGCAAACTGTTCTCACGCATTACTGATTATATATATGTATGGGAAGGTCGAGGAGGCAAGCCGCAAGACGAGAGACTGTTACATTAGTTCCTCAGCTTTACGATGGGCATGGAGCAAAGATAATAACTGTGGCCGTGCTTACATAACGAAGAAAACCCAACGTGTCTCAGAGAGTGACAGAGACTCAGACTCAATGTTCGCTGAATCCAGCTCTTACATCCTTCTGCGACCCGTGGACTCTGATGTCTTCGTACTCAATGAATATCAACTCTTTCCCTGTGGCGATACTCGGTGACATTTTCCACGAATGCGTGCGAAGTTCGTCTCACCGAAAGGACAGCGTTAGGACACCGATTAGAATTTCGGGCGTTTGTCAACGATGGCGCAATATCTCGCTCTCATTAGGAGTTCTCTGGACATATCTAGACTGCTACGTTGAACATCCGAGGAAACAGTTGATCGAGATTTTCGACGCATGGCTTCACAGATCCAAATGCGCACCACTCAATTTCTCGTTCAAATGTAACCTCAAGCATAACAGATGTCCAAGGGAACATCGAAGAGCTCAGCATGTTGTCTTAATGCTGCTTTATCATCAATGGCATTGGGGCAGCGTCAATTTTACCTGGAAATTTGACAAATCCCCGGGATTACCAGATATAACATTGATAAATATGCCGATACTGAAGTCACTTCGGCTATCTGTCAAGTTGGATGGTGGTTCATATACATATAATTCCGGGCGTGTCAACCTCACACAGTCCCCGAAACTTGAGTGTTTGCGGCTTATCGGTTCGCTTCTTCTCGAAATTGGAGATGAGCCAATGCATTTGACGAGTTCAGTGGATCTGGACCTGAAGGACTTCACAGTACAGCAATGTCTCGACATTCTCAACGTGTATCCGAATTTGAAGAATCTCCGCACCGACTTCTCGACAAGGCGTGACCTGTCCTACAACGAGGAGTCTTACAACGAAGATTGTTCTATTATATCGCATAACCTCCAGGTCCTTGTTCTACAGTGCGATAAGGCTTCGGCATTCGTAGTTAACAAACTGGTGCTCCCTGCTTTGGAACAATTGGTCTACGATGACAAGAGTGCCGAGAATGGATGCGCGAATTTCTTAGCTTTTGTCAAACGTTCTTTACCACCATTAACTCATTTAGAGATTACTGGCCAGTGTGCGGATGACGATGTAGTGTCGCATGCTCTCCCTCTTCTTCCCATGCTTGAGGTTCTCAACCTGGTGTTCTGCATCGTTTCAGGATCGTTCTTTGTTCTTCTTTCTATTCCAAGTGGTGCGGGTACGACTTGTTGCTCTCACGATGAGGGGAAACAGATCGTGTGTCCCAATCTTAAATATCTTCGGGTTTCCTATTATAATGTCGCCGAAGGAATACGCGCGTGTGCTGATGCACTATGCACCATGCTTGAGTCGCGTGCGGATGTTTTGAACCAAAGCAATATCGCTGGGCCTCACTTCCCACTTTCTGCAGCTGATTATGAAAGGGTACAGAATCACATCCGAACAGAAAAGCCAATTATTGCTATTTCCACTAATACTAGCATTACACGATTTTGTATGAGCCGAAACTTGTAGAACATGGCATTTCCTCACCTGGATTTTCCTGAATACTTTTGGCTAGGTGGATTGGTGTAGTCCTTGACCATCTGTTTTCAGTTGCTGCTAATTAGTATAGGAATGGGCAGCAGATGTAAGGTCGTCTCCATCGGAACCCATTCCCAGTCGTCTGAGATCTGGGAGCTAGTTGTAGAAGGCAATGCAACCTGAGGAAATGTCTCTCGGGACAAATATTGCACCCGTTTACGACGGATCCACAATGAATCTTACTTAATCTAATATCCGAAGAGCCTGGCCCTGCAGCTTTGCAACTTCAACTATATCACTTATATCAGTTTTGCCTTAAGTACTATAACATAATCCACGTTGTACATTTATTCGACACACTGTGTTTTACGTTTTTAACAAGTGTAGCAGGAGTGCCCCAAGTACTCTCTCTTATTGAGACATCAAGCAAGTATCTACCTTATATACTACATAGTGAAGTCCGATAATCTGAGACATTCCAAGTGCAGTAATTCTACATAAGGCAATTGGGGATTTCCTAATCCAGAGTGCAATCTAATACTCCCCTTCAAGCATTAATTAAGAACTAAGACTGTATGCCTAATAGTTTGTTTAGATGCTTGATCTGCAGGACGTGGAGAGCCTTCGTAAGGATGTCTGCTAATTGGTTCTGTGATTGAACATAGCATACATTGATATATTCGTTTTGAATGTAACATTGCACAAAGTCTTTTCGTAAATCAAGATGTTTAGTGTGAGTGTTGTACATTATTTTGTCAGACTTTACAGTCTTTATTACACCTTGATTATCACAATAAATTGTAATGGGTGCTGATTCAGTCTGCAGTACTTCTTCAGCAAATTGTTTGAGCCAAATGGCTTCTTGAGTAGTATACACCAGCACTTGCAACTCTGCTTCATAAACAGATAGTGGTACCAGGTTTTGCTGTTTGCTTGACCAAGATATGGTTGATTTAGCTAATTGAAAGACATAGCTGTTTATTGCTTTATGTCCTTCTGTCATTCGTCTGTCTGCATCACAATAGCCTCATAGTTTTAAGGCGTTTGTGCTTCCAAGTTGAAGCCAACAATTCATTGTATATTTTAAATATGCAAAGCAATGTTTCACTGCTTTGTAGTAATGCATTTGGGGCTTTTGTAAGTAGCATACTAATTGCCCAGTAATATAGGATATGTCTGGCTGTGTGCAGTCTGCAACATATCTTAACAATCCTACCATATTCATGTATGGTGTCGTTTCATTATTACTTTCGTTTGTATTGTATGTATTGTTTGTATTGTTAGATAGATCTATTCCAAGAGTAATAGGTGTTTGTAGTGCCTTTTCGTTTTCAAAGTGGTAATGCTTGATTATACTTTCAATATAATGCTTTTGCTGTAAGCTAATCGTTCGTTGTAGTCTATCTCAGCTTATTTCAATACCAAGTAACTAATGTATTTTGTTACTGTCAGTAAATGTAATGTGTTGCCTTAATGCATGTTTAAATGCTGTTATTATAGTAATAGTTTCGCTAATAATTGTAATATTGTTAATGTGCATAAATGTTACAAGAATTGTTTTATTATTTTGTTTCTTGTAAAATACAGTGTGATTGTAATTAGCTCGTTCTAATCCAATCTTAAGCAGTAGTTCAGTAATCTTCTTGTACCATTGTCTACCTGCTTGTTTCAATCTGTATAATGCTTTATTTAAGTGTAACACCTGTCCAGGTTTAATATCTGTAAGTAGCCTGCCTGGCAGCAGTTTCATGTAGATGAGTTTGTCCTCATTTAATTCTCTGTAAAGATATACAGATTTTACATCTATCTGATGTATTTTGTAGTTCTTAGATGCTGCCCAAGATAACAATAATTGTACTGTTGATAGTTTTGTTACTGGAGCAAATAAGTCATCAGAATAGAAGTCTATTCCATTCTTTTGAGTGTATCCTTACACTACAAATTGTGCTTTATATTTGTCTATTTGGCTGTTAGCTAGTCTTTTGATTTTATAGACAAATTTTGTTCCAATTACATTTGTATTTGTAGGGGGGATAGTATATATCCATGCATTTTGTTGTTGAAGTGACTATATTTCATCCTTCATAGCTTTGATCTATTGTTCTTTGTCTATACACATTATAGTATCATAATACGTTAATGGATCGTTATAGACTTTGTTAAGGAATTTGTTAAATTCTGTTAGATACATAGTTAGGTTTATATTGTCTTTGTAATTTAAACCTATAGTTTGTTTAACCAGTCTTTGCTCTTGTGTAGAGTATTGTATGACAGGTTCTTTATCTTTATTATTGTTATTAGGAAGAGTTTCATTATTGTTTAATGTATCATTGTTATGATTATTCTCCCCTTCAATCCTAGACATTGGTTTGTCTATGAATTGTATGTTGCACTTGACAGTAATTTTATTATCATAGCACACTAAGTGACCTTTACTGTCGTTATCATAACCTAGCTATTGTGTGTGTTGGCCTCTAGGTTGTAGTTTATACATTCGTTTGTTCTGTATGATACAATATGCACCAAATTCTCGTATATTATCTATTTGATAATGTTTGTTATACTGTTTGT
>NW_006760389.1:560765-561672 GCF_000271605.1 Fomitiporia mediterranea MF3/22
TTTGTTAAGGAATTTGTTAAATTCTGTTAGATACATAGTTAGGTTTATATTGTCTTTGTAATTTAAACCTATAGTTTGTTTAACCAGTCTTTGCTCTTGTGTAGAGTATTGTATGACAGGTTCTTTATCTTTATTATTGTTATTAGGAAGAGTTTCATTATTGTTTAATGTATCATTGTTATGATTATTCTCCCCTTCAATCCTAGACATTGGTTTGTCTATGAATTGTATGTTGCACTTGACAGTAATTTTATTATCATAGCACACTAAGTGACCTTTACTGTCGTTATCATAACCTAGCTATTGTGTGTGTTGGCCTCTAGGTTGTAGTTTATACATTCGTTTGTTCTGTATGATACAATATGCACCAAATTCTCGTATATTATCTATTTGATAATGTTTGTTATACTGTTTGTAATATGGTGTTGCAAAATTAATAACAACTCTCAGTGTTCTGTTATGAATAAACGTTTGATATTGTACTACATATACCCAGAATTTCATAGGTAATTTTGCTAATAACAGACACATACATACACTGTTAAAGATAGTCTTATGTATACATTCTGTAACTCTGTTCTGCTGTAGTGTATTGTGTACTGTTAATCTATGTATTGTTCCTTGACTTTCAATGTACATAGTGAAGTCTTTACTTAGGAACACTGTATCATTATCACTTTGGAGAGTTTTTACTCTTATACCATACTGTGTAAAGAGTTTCATTGTATACTTTACATATTTAGTGAAAGCATTGTTTTTATACTGTATAGGTAGTATAGTTACCTATTGTGTAGCATCATCTACAATGGTAAAAAGATATTCATACTTGCTGTAAGCTTGTACTAGGGCAGGTCCCTATATATCAATATGGAGATGATCTCCATAGGATTGTGCAAGAGGTGTTGTT
>NW_006760389.1:561732-569440 GCF_000271605.1 Fomitiporia mediterranea MF3/22
TCATTGTAATGTATTGTGTTGATACATACGTTTGGATTGTAATTGAACTCTTCAATGACTTCTTTTACATTGTCAAATGAGTTCATGAAATTGTCTACTTGTATGACACCTTCTTCTTGTACTTTGAATGCTGAAAATACATTGGATTCAGTGGATAAAGTGGATTGAACAGGTAAGCTGCTGGAACTTGATGCTGAGGCTTCTACTATTGTAGACTCTAGCATCAGTGTTTCATTAACATCTTCAATGAATACTGTTTTGTTATTGTCTCCAATGAATACTGCTGTATTAAGTACAGGTTGAGACAGTGTAGTAGCAGTAGTAGAAGTAGTAGCTGTTTGCCTATGCTTTTTCTTTTGAGCTTCTGTTGTTTTGCTTGTTAGAGGATTTCAGCAGTCTTTTGACATATACCTGTACTTGTTACAGTTGTAGCATTTAACTTTATTGTAAGACTTTGTTTTGCCTTTAGCTACACTTTTGCCTTTTGTTTGTAGGCTGTCTCATTCAGTATCTTGTTTTGTTTGAGAGTACTGAGAATGATACTCAGTATATACATTTTGTAATTCATGTATCAGCTTAGCTAGTGTCAGAATGTCTTTCTGAGCTGCTGTAACTGTTGGTAGTTGATTATAATAGGTAATCTGCCTGTCTAGCATTGTTGCTACCCATCTATACTCACAAGGAGTAGTGAGATTAATTGCTGAGATGTATGTATTGTTATTGGGGGCTTTATTATGTACAGACAACTGCCTGTAGATTTGTTCAATGTTGTCTAACATCTTATCAAACTGTGTTACATACCCTTTTACTGTAAACAATGTGGATATGTCTACAGCATGTGTCATTGTTGTTTGAACATTGTATCATTCAGAAAGTGCCTTTATGAGACTTCTAATGCTTGTATGTGTTGTGAAGTTCACATAAATTGTATCAGTTATTGTTTTTGTTATACAATGATACAAAACGTTGCCTGTATGTATGCCAGCATCATTAGAGGAAGGGGGATTGTGCTCTAGATGGTCTAAGAGCATCATGGCAGTGAGTGCACTGTGTATGCACAAGCACCATATCTTGTATCCCTTCACACCAGCCAACTTTTCTGTTCCCTCAAAGAACTTTGTAATGTCAGAGTCCTTCATTGTAGTATTAACAAAGGTATGCATCATAGACAACATTGTAATGAGTTTGGGGGGAGAGGGAGGTCTTGGGCTTGGTGGTCTGGCAGGAGGCAAAGGTGTTCTGTGAGAGTGAGTGTATAGGGGCAATCAATGGGCACTAAGGCTCATAACCTTTTAACAAGTGTAGCAGGAGTGCCCCAAGTACTCTCTCTTATTGAGACATCAAGCAAGTATCTACCTTATATACTACATAGTGAAGTCTGATAATCTGAGACATTCCAAGTACAGTAATTCTACATAAGGCAATTGGGGATTTCCTAATCCAGAGTGTAATCTAATATACGTCCTATTTACTAGTATAGCACAATGTATCTAGTATATAAGGGTGTGCATATATGTGCATATATCAAAGTGCTATTCCAAACTCCCTGTTCTAACAGGTTATGAGCCTTGGTGGCTTGTGAATGGTACCATTGACACGAATGACACTACAAATGCCACCTCTACCTCAGACATCTACCCCCCCTCCTAGTACTAGTGCTCCACCTACAAATGCAACACCTCTAACAATGGCACAATCTATGTTAATGTTTGAGTCTCCAAAGATTGATGACAATCAACTTGCTACATTCTTTAAAGACACAGAGAAGCTTACAGGTGTAAAGAACTATAAGATATGGCAACTACACATTACAAATGCACTAGCAGCAATGCTACTTAGTGACTGTCTTACAAACAATCCCTCTAGTACAGATGCAGACAGTATACACACAGGGAAACTATTGTATCATTTCATAATAAAGACAATATCAGATACAGTGTATTCTAACATTACAATGCACAAAACAATGAAAGACCTCATACAGGCACTAGCTGATTGATACAATGCATAAACCATGTTGACTCACACAGTCAATATATTAGTACTGTTCACAGCTAGAGAACATGTTTTACAGTTTGACAAGATGCTAGACCAAATAGAACAAGTCTATGTGTAACTGGTAGCTTACAGTAAAGTACTAGATAATAATACTTATATCTCAGTAATAAATCTTACTACTCTAAGAGAGTACAAGTGGGTTGTAACAATGATTGATAGGCAGAACACACATTACAATAGCCTACCCACAGTTACTGTGGCTCAGTATTAGGTGTTCACACTAGTAAAATTAATTCATGAATTATGTAATGTATTTACTGAGTGACAAATGCAGAACCACCAGAATAAATGTAGTACACTAAATAATAATAATAAAATAACAAATAATCATCCTCTATCCCTAGGGTCTACACAAGGTCAAACAAGAAGACAAGGATGTGGCAGAGGCAATGTAAAGCCTTACAAGACAATGAAATGTTACAATTGTAACAAATATAGATATATGTCTAAAGAGTACTGTAGTCTAGTAACAGATGCTACAAAGGAAGCACAAAAAAAGCAAACAACAACAATGACAAATACATTCACATCACAACAAATTACAGCTCAAACAATGAGTGCTATACTTACAGACCTAGTAGTGTTTATTGACAAAGTAAACAAAATGCTAATACTAGACACTATAAACAACAAACAAATGTAAGAAATACAAGGGGAATTCATGCTTGACAAATTCCTTAACAACTACAACCTAAACATATACATTAACACATGTTCTTACAGAACAATGAAACTTACACATTGTATTGACATACTCAATTCAGGTGCTAATATCCATACTACACCCTATCTCTTTTGATTAACAAACATACAATATACAAACCCTATAAACATTACAATTGTAAACAAAACAATAATTATACTCAGACAAAGTAGAGTAATAATAATTAGAATACAACAAGATGTGAACAACAAACACAAAACAAATGTAAGTAGTATCATACTACATAATGTATACTATCATCCTAATCTAAACTTCACATTAATCAGTAAAGCATTACTATGTGAAGCAGGATACAAATTAGTAAAAACAAACAATATATGTACTATTTATTCACCTGCAAATAAAAAGATTGGAGAAATACAAGTACACAATAAGTTATATATAATAGTATTGTATCATTATTACTAATAGAACATTAACACAATAACTATAATTAACTTACACAAACAAATGGGTCATATTAACTTTGAGTATTTATACAAACTTATACAAAATCATCCTAAAATAATACAACAAAAAGTAACAGACAATAAGAACATACAATATAATGATTGTATACATACAAACATACAACATAATAATATACCTAAAATACAAACATCTGCAATTTCTAAAACATACAGAGAACAACTACATATTAATATATAGAGTCTAGCACCTATACAAGCATACAGTAAATACAAATACATACTTACAATTGTTGATAATGCTACACAATGGGCAGATATAATACTTATACATTATAAAAGTGATACATTTACTGAATACATCAAATACACTATGAAATTATTTACACAATACAGTGCAAAAGTAAAAACATTATAAAGTAATAACAATACTGTCTTTCTAAGTAATGACTTTACAGTGTACATAGAAAGTCAAGGAACTATACAATAATTAATAGTACATGATACTCTACAACAAAACAGAGTTGTAGAATGTATGTACAAAACAATCTTTAACAGAGTACAAACATGTCTATTAATGTCTAAATTACCTACAAAATTATAAGTATATACTGTACAATACCAAACATTTATTCATAATCAAACACTATGTACTGTAATAAATTTTGCAATACTATATTACAAACAGTTTAATGAACAATATACTATAGATAACATATAAGAATTCAGAGCATATTATATTATACAGAACAAAAATACACACAAACTAGAGCCTAGAGGTAAATACACACAATAGTTAGGTAATGATAACAAAAGCAAAGGCCATATAACATGGCACAATAATAAAATAATGGTTGAACAAAACCTACAATTTGTAGATGTACAATCATCTAGAATTGAAGGGGAGAATAATAATAATAACAATAATAACAAAACAAACAGAACAAACAGAACAAATAACAGAACAAATAACAGTAATAATAATAATACAAACAGAACAAATGGAACAAATAATAATAATAGTAATAATAATAATAATACAAACAGAACAAACAGAACAAATAATAACAATAACAATAATAAGTTACAACAATCAACTCATAAACAACAAGTAACAAAACATGCTAGAGGATTAAACTATAATGATAAAATAAATCTAGTAATATATCTAACAGAATTTAACAAACTACTTAACAAAGTATATAACAATCTATTAATGTATTATAACACTATAATAAATAATGATAAAGTACAATGGATCAAAGCTATGAACAAAGAAATAATAGCATTACAATTATGTAATACATAGGAATACACATACCTACTAACAGACACAAATATAATTAGAACAAGATTTGTCTACAAATTAAAACAACTAGCTAACAGTAATATAGACAAATACAAAGTATGACTAGTAGTACAGGGTTATACCCAAAAGGACAGAATAGATTTCTATTCAGACAACCTATTTGCTCTAGTAACAAAATTAACTACAGTATGATTATTATTAAGCTGGGTAGTATCTAAAGACTATAAAATACATTAAATAGATGTAAAATCTGTATATCTTTATGGAGAATGAAACAAAGACAAACATATTTATGTGAGACCTCTACTAGGTAAATTACTAAACAATATCAAACCTGGTCAAGTGCTAAAATTAAATAAAGCACTATACAGACTAAAACAAGTAGGACAATAATAGTATAAGAAAATTACAGATATACTGTACAAAATAGGATTGTAACAAGCAAACTATGACAACACTGTATTTTATAAGAAAAGGCATAACAAAACAATATTAATAACATTCATATATGTCAACAATATTACTATTATTAGTGAAAACATTACTATAGTGAACACATTTAAAGAAGCATTTAAACAATATGTTACATTTATAGACAGAAACAAAATACACTAGCTTCTAGGAATTGAAATCCAAAGAAATAGACAATAGAGAACAATCTGCTTACAGTAAAGACACTATATTTAGAGCATAATATAACACTTTAAGCTTGATTTTAACTAGTGTAGCAGGAGTGCCCTAAGTACTCTCTCTTATTGAGACATCAAGCAAGTGTCTGCCTTATATACTACTAAGTGAAGTCTGATAGTCTGAGACATTTCAAGTGTAGTAACTCTACAAAAGGCAATTGAGGATTTCCTAATCTAGAGCACAATCTAATACTCCCCTTCAAGCATTAATTAAGAACTAGGACTGTATGCCTAATAGTTTGTTTAGATACTTGATCTGTAGAACATAGAGAGCTTTTGTAAGAATGTCTGCTAATTGGTTCTGTGATTGAACATAGCATACATTGATGTAATTGTTTTGAATATAACATTGCACAAAGTCTTTTTGTAAATCAAGGTGTTTAGTGTAAGTGTTGTACATTATTTTGTCAGACTTTACAGTCTTTATTACACCTTGATTATCACAATAAATTGTAATGGGTGCTGATTCAGTCTGTAGTACTTCTTCAGTGAATCGTTTGAGCCAAATGGCTTCTTGAGTAGCATATGCTAGTGCTTGCAACTCTGCTTTGTAAACAGATAGTAGTACCAGGTTTTGCTGTTTGCTTGACCAGGATATGGTTGATTTAGCTAATTGAAAGATGTAGCTGTTTATTACTTTATGTCCTTCTGTCATTTGTCTGTCTGCATCACAATAGCCTTGTAGTTTTAAGGTGTTTGTGCTTCCAAGTTGAAGCCAGCAATTTGTTGTATATTTTAAATATGTAAAGTAATGTTTCACTACTTTGTAGTAATGTGTTTAGGGCTTTTGTAAGTAGCATGCTAATTGCCTAGTAATATAAGATATGTCTGACTGTGTGCAATCTGCAACATATCTTAACAATCCTACTATATTCATGTATGGCATTGTTTCATTATTACTTTTGTTCGTATTGTACATATTGTTTGTATTGTTAGATAGATCTATTCCAGGAGTAATAGGTGTTTGTAGTGCCTTTTTGTTTTCAAAGTAGTAACACTTGATTATACTTTCAATGTAATACTTTTACTGTAAGCTAATCATTTGTTGAGGTCTATCTTGGCTTATTTCAATACTAAGTAACCAATGTATTTTGTTACTGTTAGTGAATGTAATGTGTTGTCTTAATGCATGTTTAAATACTGTTATTATAGTGATAGTTTCACCAATAATTGTAATATTGTTGATGTACATAAATGTTATAAGAATTGTTTTATTATTTTGTTTCTTATAAAATACAGTATGGTTGTAATTAGCTTGTTCTAATCCAATCTTAAGTAGTAGTTTGGTAATCTTCTTATACTATCATCTACCTACTTGTTTCAATCTGTATAACACTTTATTTAAGTGTAACACCTGTCCAGGTTTAATATCTGTAAGTAGCCTGCCTGGCAGTGGTTTCACATAAATGAGTTTGTTCTCATTTAGTTCTCTGTAAAGATATGCAGATTTTACATCTATCTGATGTATTTCATAGTTCTTAGATGCTGCCCAAGATAACAATAATTGTACTGTTGATAGTTTTGTTACTAGGGCAAATAAGTTGTCAGAATAGAAGTCTATTCCATTCTTTTGAGTATATCCTTGCACTACAAATTGTGCTTTGTATTTGTCTATTTGACTGTTAGCCAGTCTTTTTATTTTATAGACAAATTTCGTTCCAATTATATTTGTATTCATAGGGGGGATAGTATATATCCATGTGTTTCATTGTTAAAGTGACTGTATTTCATCCTTCATAGCTTTGATCCACTGTTCTTTGTCTATACATGTTATAGTATTATAATATGTTAATGGATTGTTATAGATTTTGTTGAGGAATTTGTTAAATTCTGTTAGATACATAGCTAGGTTTATATTGTCTTTGTAATTTAAACCTATAGTTTGTTTAACTAGTCTTTGCTCTTGTGTAGAGTATTGTATGACAGGTTCTTTATCTTTATTATTGTTATTAGGAAGAGTTTTATCATCATTTGATGTATCACTGTTATGATTATTCTCCCCTTCAATCCTAAACATTAGTTTGTCTATGAATTGTATGTTGTGTTCAACAGTAACTTTATTATTATGGCACACTAAGTGACCTTTACTGTCATTATCATAACCTAGCTATTGTGTGTATTAGCCTCTAGGTTGTAGTTTATGTGTTTGTTCATTCTGTATGATACAATGTGTACTGAATTCTTGTATATTATCTATTTGATAATGTTTGTTATACTGTTTGTAATATAGTGTTACAAAATTAATAGCAACTCTCAGTGTTCTGTTATGAATAAACGTTTGATATTGTACTGTATATACTCAGAATTTCATAGGTAACTTTACTGATAACAGACATGTATGTACACTGTTAAAGATAGTCTTATACATACGTTCTGCAACTCTGTTCTGCTACAGTGTATTGTGTACTGTTAATCTATGTATTGTTCCTTGACTTTTAATATACATAATAAAGTCTTTACTTAGGAACACTGTATTGTTATCACTTTAGAGAGTTTTAACTCTTATACTGTACTGTGTAAA
>NW_006760389.1:569853-580767 GCF_000271605.1 Fomitiporia mediterranea MF3/22
AGAGTTTTATCATCATTTGATGTATCACTGTTATGATTATTCTCCCCTTCAATCCTAAACATTAGTTTGTCTATGAATTGTATGTTGTGTTCAACAGTAACTTTATTATTATGGCACACTAAGTGACCTTTACTGTCATTATCATAACCTAGCTATTGTGTGTATTAGCCTCTAGGTTGTAGTTTATGTGTTTGTTCATTCTGTATGATACAATGTGTACTGAATTCTTGTATATTATCTATTTGATAATGTTTGTTATACTGTTTGTAATATAGTGTTACAAAATTAATAGCAACTCTCAGTGTTCTGTTATGAATAAACGTTTGATATTGTACTGTATATACTCAGAATTTCATAGGTAACTTTACTGATAACAGACATGTATGTACACTGTTAAAGATAGTCTTATACATACGTTCTGCAACTCTGTTCTGCTACAGTGTATTGTGTACTGTTAATCTATGTATTGTTCCTTGACTTTTAATATACATAATAAAGTCTTTACTTAGGAACACTGTATTGTTATCACTTTAGAGAGTTTTAACTCTTATACTGTACTGTGTAAAGAGTCTTATTGTATGCTTTACATATTCAGTGAAAGCATTGCTTTTATGCTGTATAGGTAGCATAGTTACCTATTGTGTAGTATCATCTATGATGGTAAAAAGATATTCATACTTACTGTAAGCTTATACTGGGGCAGGTCCCCAAATATTAATGTGGAGATAATCTCCATAACATTGTGTAAGAGGTGTTGTTTGTATTTTTAGTATTTCATTGCATTGTATGTTTACTTTGATACAATCTGTACACTGTGTATTTTTATTGTCTGTTATCCTTTGACTTATAATCTCAGGATACTCTTGTATGAGTTTGTACAAGTAATTGAAATTAACATGACTCATTTGTTGATGTAAATCAACAATAGTGATTGTGTTAATAGATTGTTTATTATGATGAGAAACTATCATATACAAGTTATTTTGTACATGTATTTCACTAATCTTTGTATGAGTAGAAGAATAAATAATACATTCATTGTTTGTTTTCATTAAAACATATCCTGCTTTACATAATAGCACTTCACTAACAAGTATGAAGTTCAGATTGGGATGATAGTATATGTTTTGTAGTAAAATCATATTCACCTTAGTATGCTCATCAGCTTTGTCTTGTAGTTTTATGTTAAATGTCATTACTCTACTTTTGCTAAGTGTGAATGACAATTTATTTACAATTGTAATGTTTATTAGGGTTGAGTTCCAGACGTTCATAAGACAGAACAAGTATGGAGTAGTGTGTACATTTGCACCAGAGTCCAATATATTAATACAATGTATTAGTTCAGTATCATTGTAATGTATTGTATTGATACATATGTTTAGATTGTAATTGAACTCCTTAATGACTTCTTTCATATTGTCAAATGAGTTCATGAAGTTGTCTACTTGTATAACACTATCCTCTTGTACTTTGAATGCTGAAAATATATTGGATTCAGCAGATAGAGTGGATTAAACAGGTAAGCTGCTAGAACTTGATACTGAGGCTTCTACAATTACAGACTCTAGCATTAGTGTTTCATTAATGTCTTCAATGAATACTGTTTCGTTATTGTCTCCAATGAATACTACTGTATTAAGTGCAGGTTGAGACAACATAATAGTAGTAGTAGAAGCAGTAACTGTTTGCCTATGCTTTTTCTTTCAAGCTTCTGTTGTTTTGCTTGTTAGAGGATTTTGACAGTCTTTTAACATATGCCTGTACTTATTACAGTTGTAACATTTAACTTTATTGTAAGGCTTTGTTTTGCCTTTAGCTACACTTTTGCCTTTTGTTTGTAGGCTGTCTTGTTCAGTATCTTGTTTTGTTTGAGAGTACTGAGAATGATACTTAGTATATGTGTTTTGTAATTTGTGTATCAACTTAGCTAGCATCAGAACGTCTTTCTGAGCCACTGTAACTGTTGGTAGTTGATTATAATAGGTAATCTGCCTGTCTAGCATTGTTGCTACCCATCTATACTCACAAGGAGTAGTGAGGTTAATTGCTGAGATGTATGTATTGTTATTAGGGGCTTTATTATGTGTAGACAACTGTCTGTAGATTTGTTCAATGTTGTCTAACATCTTATTAAACTGTGATACATGCTCTTTTACTGTAAACAATGTAGATATGTCTACAGCATGTGTCATTGTTGTTTGAACGTTGTATCATTCAGAAAGCACCTTTATGAGACTTCTAACACTTGTATGTGTTGTAAAGTTTGTATAAATTGTATCAGTTATTGTTTTTGTTATACAATAATACAAAATGTTGCCTGTATGTATGCCAGCATCATCAGAGGAAGAGGGATTGTGCTCTAGATAGTCTGAGAGCATCATAGTAGCAAGTGTACTGTGTATGTACAAGTACTATATCTTGTATCCCTTTATACTAGCCAACTTTTCTGTTCCCTTAAAGAACTTCATAATGTTAGAGTCCTTCATTATAGTATTAACAAAGGTATGTATTGTAGACAACATTGTAATAGGTTTGGGGGGAGAGGGAGGTCTAGGGCTTGGTAGGCTAGCAGGAGGCAAAGGCATTCTGTGAGAGTGAGTGTGTGGAGGTATTTAATAGACACTAAGGCTCATAACCTTTTAACTAGTATAGTAGGAGTGCCCTAAGTACTCTCTCTTATTAAGACATTAAGCAAGTGTCTGCCTTATATACTACTAAGTGAAGTCTGATAGTCTGAGACATTTCAAGTGTAGTAACTCTACAAAAGACAATTAGGGATTTTCTAATCTAGAGCACAATCTAATACTTAAGAATGAAAAACTGCTACAAACTCTTATAATGTCTGGGACATACTTAACAAGTATGAATAATATGATTAACAACAAACAATTTATACAAACAATACTGTACATGAATATGGTAGGATTATTATACTATACAGTAGATTGTACTCAGTTAGACATTGTATACATTATGGGCCAATTAGTACACTATCTACAACAACTGAATATGAGCTACTATAAAGTAGCAAAACATTACTTCCAGTACCTTAAAGGAACTATGAACTACTGGCTTCATCTTAGAGGCACAAATACACTAACCATATAAGGGTACTGTAATACTGACAGACAAATGACAGAAGGACACCAATCAATTAACAGATATATATTCTAGCTGGGAAAGCAAACAATATCTTAGTCAAGCAAATAACAGAACCTAGTACTACTATTGACTTACAAAGCAGAGTTACAAGTGCTAGCATATGTGACTTAAGAGGCCATTTGGCTCAAACAACTTGCTGAGAAAGTACTTGTTAGAGGAGATGTGTTCTCTAGGTTGATAGTACTCTCAAACTACTAATGTAGACCTGTAGCCCTTAAACCAACTATATTCCCAAAGCTACCAGCTAGGATTTATGCTAGGAGAACAAGTAGGAATACAAGAAGAGTCAAAAAACTAAGGAACTACTGTATCTACAGGTTGCTTTTTATAATAACTAAATAATAAGAGTAAAGTAAGGAATGAAACTTGAGAATAAGGTCAAAGAAATAATAAGAACAAATATTACAAAGCTAACAGGTGTATCAGAGGTCAGGAAGAATTAACAGAGTATTGTGTATTAGAGAATATAGGCTAAGAGGCTATTACACAAAAGAGGCACAAGTTACTATATTAGGCAAGAAATAGATTAGCTGTATTGTAATTGTATACACTACCTTATGTCTCTGTAGCTCTCTCCTACACTCAATACTAAGACAATCTTTATGAAACTTTGTAGAACAATAGATAAGATGTTAAGAATTATGAAAATCCAGTAGTAATGTTGGTTTTTCACAAAACTGACAGAGATATGAAGAAAATGAAATAGGTCCAATCCTACAATCCTAGCATTACCTCCCTCCTTAGGTTGTATGTCCCAGACAACCAAATCTAGGGTTTATTTTGTCTAAGTAAAGTGTCAAAGTTTCTGAAGGTTCCTTTTAGAATGTTTAGTTATCTTAGAGTACTAGGATAAGTATTCTACCCATTTGACAAGGAACTAAAGCTTTCCCTTGTAGAGTCAAGAGTCAAGGATAGCCTTGACTTTGTATTTGATCTTATTATCTACAAGTTCTAGGGAAGGAGGAGGAGGAGCCTTCTAAATATTAAAGACTTGAGGAACATATAGTTTAAGCAGAATCTTATTGAACACTGGATGAATCAACCATTCCTGAGGTAGTTTGAGCCTATATACACTAGCTCCAACTTTTAAGTCAACCTTAAAGGGACTAAACTACTTGTTATCAAACTTTTTAGTAAGTCTGGTAGTCTTTATGTTTCTTGAGTCCAAACACACTATATCTTCTAACTTGTACTGTATAGAGAGGCTTAAATGATAATTATGGTACTTCTTTATAGTTTTAGCAGCTTAGTCCAGGCTTTTCTTTACAAGTTCCTGAATATCTTTAATATACTTAACTTATTGTTTAACTGAATATGTACCAGTCTCAGTCAAAACTGATCCAAAGTCTACAGAGTGTCTTCTAGAGTTGACATAGAACAGAGAGAACTTTGTAGCAGAGTGTTCTTGATTGTTATATGTAAACTCAGTTATAGAAATCTATTCTACCTAGTCTGACTACTTATAGTTAACATACAAGCAGAGATACTGTTCTATCTCTTGATTAATATACTCAGTTTAACTATCAGTTTGAGGATAATATACTATAGAGGGATTCCCTTCAATATAAAGAGCTTTGTAAAGTTCTCTCATGAATTTAGTATCAAATTACAGTCCTCTGTCATGTATAATCTTCCTGAGTAATTTTGTAAGGATAGGTATACTAGCCTTACATGAAGATTCTCTCTTTACTAGTACACTCAACTACTGACTAGGATAACCTAGTAATTGAGCACTAAGAAGGAGAAAGAATCCCCTAACCCTTAGCTCAAAAACCCTTTATATATACATATATACATGTAGTAGGATACAGGGTAGTCTAGTGAACAAAAAGGAAAACACTCACAAGCACTTACAACACATGTTGTGCAAATGTGCAGGTAGTACAATTGTTACACTCACCCTCTAGCATTTAATCCTAAGTGCTAAGAGAGTTAGTACTAGAATAAACAAAATAACAATACAAAAACAAATGAAAACATTAAGTAACTTACTACAAAGTTTAGTACTACTACACTAGAATGTTCTCTACAGTCATAAATGTGTCTTCAATTAGTCCTGTAGTAGACTGAACATGTTCTGGTCTAGATTAAACATGTTCTACAGTAGAACTGGTAGAACTTGTGACAGATTGGTTGGAATGGCTATCAGATTGAGTAGAAAGCAGTAGGTTCAGCAGTAGAGTAATGTCTTAAGGGTTGAATGAGTTCAGAACACTCATATCAAGTACTGAAGTAAGATTGGTAGACATTGAGGACAATTGTGAATCAATCTGAGAATGTTTGCAATTACATAAGTAGAATATAGTAGTTCCATTATTGATTTGCTCAGCTCTACACTTTGTACCTAAGTAAAATAGTAAGGTATATACACTCATAATAATATAATATAGAATGTATGTGTATTTACCTTGGTTTGAAGCTATGTTCTTACAGTATACAAAGTCCTAGAACACTTGTATCATCTTAGTATGTTTAATACAGTCTTAGAACAGTAGTAGCAGACTCAGTCTTGTATAAGAAGGAATGTGGAAGTTATACAAGTGTAATACAATAAGATAATACTCTAGGAGTTACATAGTAGGGTTGAGGGAATTGTTGTGGATAGCCCTAGAGAAAGCTGTAATCTCCTTGAGCTCCTCTCAATCAAAAACATAGTCAGTGTTTGTACTGTAGTTGTGAGTAACCTAATCCTGTATAATTGGTTGTACTTGAGAGCTAACTAAGAGTTGTAGAGGAGGATGAGGCATATTTGTGCCTTGTAGAAAAGCAGATGTGAATGTATGAGCAACAGATTCTTAAGTAGTAAACATAATATACACAGTAAAGTGACTATATGTACAGTTTTTAAAGCCTTTACATAAGTCTACCTGTATGTTCATACTGTAGTATTGTGTTTGAAAGGTTGCCTCATGTTTTACTAGACTGATACTAACCTGAGGGTCATTAGTATTGAGTTTTCCCTTTCCTAGAGTTAGTGTATTAATAGAATTGATTCCAAGTATGTCTAAGTATTTCTTTAATACCTTAAGGTGTACAATTTTATCATAGGGTAGCCATGTGTGATCTCTAGACTTCCATAGTACTTTGAACAAAATAGTAGTCCCTTGTCCTGTATGAGTTTCAATTGAATCTACTGTCCATTCCTTGTTCTCATTGTTTAATCTAGTAACTTGTCCTACTTCCCTTCTAGGGAATAATCTATCATTGTTTAGAACATGTATCTGTCAGTAACAGTGTAGAGGGGACCTGAAGGCTCAGCAAGAGGACCCAGGCTACAACTATCCTACACAACAGAGATACAGAATGTAAGTACTGGAACATAGTTGGAACTTGCAGAACAGGCAGAGAGAGAGAGTGAGACAAGAGTAGAGTATATAGAGTGAGCCTAAGAGTACAGGACTACCTAGAGTAGATAAGATTAAGACTATAGGACCAGTCTGATCTTGTACACCTATATATACTAAACTATACAAGAGTACTCAGGGAGTATGAGCTACTAAGAATGATGAGCCACAAAGAATGAAAGAAAGGGAAGGTTAAAGATAAAGGTACAAAGAATGAAGGGATGGACAAAGAGTAAGAGACTATAGAATGAACAAAGAATGAAGGGGTGGTCAAAGGAATGGAATGATAAAGTAAGGAAGGGTAGTAGTAAGAGTCAGTATGTATATAGTCTATAGACAGTACCTTTAAGGGACAGAAGTCCTGAGTTCTAGTACAGAAGGGTGTAGAACCCTCAGAACTGAAGGTACAAGAGTAGAGAACTGTAACATTACCCCCCCTCTAAAACCAATTGTCCTGATTAGTGAACATAGGGTTTAGTTAGTAGCTCAGGCATAGGTCAGAATGGTAGAGCTTGGAAATCCATAAGGCTGAGTTTGTGTAGAGCACTAGGATGAAGCTGATAGAAATCTTGGATTGTCTTAGGAGTATAAGTAAGGTTCTTGGTGGGTTCCTAAGTGTACTCCTTAACTGGGTACCCTTTCTAGTGAACAAGGAATTTGAGTTTTCCACACAGTAGCTTAGCATCCACTATGTACTCTACTTTGTATTCTGGTTCAGAGCCAATGAGTTCTGGTGGAGGCAGAGAGGGTCTTTGTTGTAAAGGAAAACTAGGATCATAGTACTAAGACAACAGAACCTTATTAAACACTGAGTGTATGTACTTCCATGTTGCTAGAAGTTAGAGTTTGTAGGCAGAGGTACTAACCTTCTTTTCAATAACAAAGGGTCTGAAGCACTTGTTGTCCAACTTCTTTATTAGGCAATCTAAGGTCAGATTTGTGGCTTCTAGTATAACCTTGTTACCAGACTGGTAATTCTTGGCCATAGACCTCTTCTAATTATAGTTCTACTTCATAACCTGTACTACCTTCTCCAAAAGAGCTTGTGTATCCTCCCTGGTTCTGTGTATCTGTTCTACAAAGTCTGTTGTAGATTCAGAACTACTGTTCTAGTTCAGAACTGTCCCCTAGTACAAATGTCTCTCATGATTGAGGAAGAATAGGGACTGTCCTATTATAGAGTGTTACTAGTTATTGTGTACAAATTCTGCCAGAGCTAACCATTCAGACCAATCCAATTACTAATGATTAATAAACATCTAAAGGTAGAGCTTAATCTCCTGATTGACTCACTCAGTTTGACTGTCAGTCTACAGGTAATATATAGTAGAAGGGTTCCCTTGAATTCTAAGAAGTACATACAAGTCCTATATGAATTTCAACTCAAATTGTAGTCCACAATTGTGAATGAGCTTCCAAGAGAGTCTGTGTAACCAGAAGACATGATTCTGATAAATGTACACTATACTTTTAGAAGTGAGTTCTGTTCAGGTTGAAACTGTATAGACTTGTTTAGAGAATTGGTCAACAATTATACAGATAGTGTTGTAACCCTAAAACTCAGGTAGCTTACTAATCAGGTCTACTGAGACTTCTTCCTAAGAGTGATCTAGAATCTAATACAAATGTAGGGGAGCTTGAACCCTTATCTAGTAGGCCTTAGTCTGTTAGCACATATTGTAACTAGTCACATACTTTAGGATTTCCCTCTACATTCCTGGCTACTAGTAGTTCTGAGTAATGAGTTCCTGCATTTTGTGTTAGCCTAGATGTCCTGTAGTTAGATTGTTGTAATAAGCTTAGACAATGTTCTCCTACAGCTTTCAATCCTTTAGAATGTACAGTCAGCCTTCCTAGTAAACCTGTCTATCCTTATCCTCCTCCTAATCCCTAGCCTGCTTCTCCAGCTACTTTACTACAACCTAATCCTGTGTGTGTCTTAGAGTTTACTGTATATAGGTGACAAAGTCAACATCCTTGGATTTGAGTCAGATCTCTTAGATTGTCTTAGACATGAAACAGGAATTGTCTAGGAGAACAAGATTTTCATTATTATTCTCCTCCCTTTCATAACCTACTTGTCTTGAGAGTAAGTTGGCTTTCATTATTTGTGTTCTAGGTTTGTAGGTTAGTACAAAGTCATAGTCCTACAGTTCTAACATCCAGCAGGCTTAATAGTAGTTGAGCTTCTGAGGTGCCTGGAAGTACTAGAGATTAAGGTGATCACTCTAAATCTCAAACTTCTGTACAGTACTGAGAAGATATTGACACTACTCCTCTAGAGAATAGACAATTGTAAGGAGTTCCTTATTATAGATAGGGTAGTTCTGTTCTGTTACAGAGAGTGATTCTGATTGGAACACTATTAGACACTACTTTCTGTTAATAAACTAGAACAGTACTACTCTATTTACAAAGTTGGAAGAGTTAGCTTCAACTCAGAACTTGTCTGTAACTGTCAGAACTACTAATACAGGCTTACTAGTGATAGCCTGCTTGAGGGACTCAAACACAGACTGCTACTAATCATCCTATTACTAAGGAACATCTTTGCTAGTAAGATTGTGAAGGGGCTAGACAATAGTACTAAAGCCTTGAATAAAGCATTAGTAGTAGTTTGTAAACCTAAGGAACACTTGGACCTGTTTCAGGTTCTAAGGTTGTGGCTAGTTCTAAACTGTAGTTACCTTTGCCAGATCTATGTGGACCTCTCCTCTACTGATCACAAAACCCAGATAATCTACTGACTCCTGTACAAAGGAGTACTTTACTTCTTAGAGGAACAGTTTATTATCTTAGAGCTGTTGTAGAACTGCTTGGATCAGTTAGTAATAGTGCTTGACTGTCTGAGTAAAGATTAGAATGTTGTCCAGATACACACTAACATACTCTGAGTTAATCAGATCTGTAAGAATGTGATTCATGAATGACTAGAACATTACAAGCAAGTTGGTTAGTCTGAAGAACATTATAGTTGGTTCATACAATCCACAATTGGTTTAGAATACAGCCTTCTACTCATCTCTGTCTCAGATCCAAATATTGTTATATCCCTATCAAACATCCAACTTAGTGAAAACCCTAGATGTATACATCTTATTAATGAGCTCCTAAATCAGGGGGAGCAGGTACTTGTTTTTGATAGTACCCTCATTAAGATAATAATAATCCTAGACTAGACAGAGCTTTCTATCTTTCTTTTTAACAAAGAAGAAAGGGGAGGCTATAGAGGACTTTAAGGGTCAGATCCAGCCATTCTGAAGGTTTTCCTAAAGGAACTTGTTGAGTACCTTCTGCTTGTCTCTGTTAAGCAGGTAGATCTTACAATCCTTAGGTTGGAAACCCTTGGTCAATTCAATTGTATAGTCTTAGGGACAGTGTTTAGGAAGCTGGTCAAATTCCTCTTTACTAAAGACTTTAGGGAACTCTTAGACAAAATCTGACAGACTGAGTCTATGTGTGTTCTAGAGTAGAGTTGTTCTAAGAGGGTTCCAGACTGGTTCTGTCTTGGACATCCTTTAGATCAACTCTGTTCTACCTTAACTAGAATATGTATCCACATATTTATCCTAGTTAAAGAAGAACAACTAGTCACCTTTATTAGAACTGTTAGTAACATTAGAAGTGTCTGTATTTACTCAGAACAGTAGTACAAGGTAGTTGTAAGACTCAGGACACTGATTAAACATGAGTGTCTACTCTAACTAGTCAATAGTAGGGTTGTAAGCCTTGAGTCATTTGAATCTAATGAAGATGTCTGTCTTTCTAAGGTTGGTGACTCTAAACTTAATACTTTTCTTATGATCCTGAATGGTCATCTGTAGTTGGACAAACTTGGTAATCCAACCATTCTGGTTCAGGATTCTGTCTATATTATATACTAGGATTGGAAGTAGAACACATTAAGTAGGAAGGTAGTGTTCCTGTACAAAGACCTTATTAATGTACAAACTAGTGTATCTACTGTTTACTAGAGCTATTGTTTGGATCTGGGGGGATTCTGAGAAGGGAGCTAAGAGGATAGAGACCTGGTAAGAGGATCCTAAGAAGGGAGCCAAGAGGATAGGGACCTAGAGCTAGTACTTAGAACATTCTCAGATGAACTACTACTTGTTCTGAAGGGAACATACAGCTTGTACAGTCTTGTCATTCAAGAGGGTGAGTATATACACTAACATTTCCTTATTAACCTCTCTCTTTCAACAAGGACAGACTCATGTTCTCAGCTGTAAACTCAGTTGAGACTATCCCTGCTTGATACTATAGACAAACTACTAAGTAGTAAACAGGGCTAGGTAGTGTTCTGAATGTTCTGAGATCTTAGAACACAAAAGTAGTAGGTCAGATTGTACAGATTTAGACTCAGATAAAGTGTGAAGAGAAGAATCAAAAGATCAGAAGAAAT
>NW_006760389.1:580895-593598 GCF_000271605.1 Fomitiporia mediterranea MF3/22
CTAATCCAGTGTTTATTGAATCAAAAGTGGCCATTAAAAAATCTGAGTCATAGCCCTTCAGTACTGTATTTACTGTTAGGCCTTCACAAAATCCTAGAGTATATAGTTAGAGTTTAGGAGTTCTAAGGTGACTTCCAGATTTGCAGAAAAGGCTTCTTACTACAAATCCTGCTTGTTACTTGTTATCACTCTAATGACCTGACAGATATACTATTACTTCTGTAGGCAGTCCTTAATCTAGTGCCCTGACTTTCTACAGGCAAAGTATACTCCTTACTTTTGAGCTTCTCTAATGTTTATTAGAACAGATTGATTACAAATTACAGGCAGATTGATCTAAGGACTTGGAACTGTTAGAGCCAGATGTATGTGTAAGTGTTCTGTACAGACTTAACACATCTGGGCTGTAGCTTAGTCAAAGGAGATGGCACACATCTTCTACTCAGTGTAAGTAACTAGTTCTAGTATTATTCTAAGAATCTTATTGACCAGTTCTGGGTGAAGAGCTTTTTCAAGCATTCTGATGAGGACATCATCAAACCTAAGCATAAATCCTACCTTCCAGGCCAGAATATCAAACTCCTGAAAGAAGGCATTAGCAGAATGTTTACCCTGTCACAGAGACACAAGCTTGTTCTACACATTATACTTCTCATTTAGATTGATAAAGGAAGTACAGAGCTACCCTATAAATTCCAAATACAACTTATTGTTCTAAAGTCAGATCAGGCTTCTGATCCAATGTTCTTCAATCCAGTTCTAGGCCCAGGTGGCTATGTTGCCTTCCTTTATGAAGGAGAGGACAAATAGGACATAATCAAGATCTGAGGATAGATCAGTCAAAGTAGTAGCTATGTATAGTTTGACTTAGTACTGGAAGTCCTTAAAGTGCTACTCATTAAAGTCCAAAGGGTGGGCTATATACACTTTCTTTCTGGAACAGATTGTGACTTCTAGAATGATTACCAGAATGTAGGAAACAAGACATTTGAACTAGATCTACCTAGGGAAATGAGGAATCATAATATTCACCCAGTATTTCATTCATTACTACTTAGGATACTATTACAGTTCTCTACTCTTGTACCTTCAGTTCTAAGGGTTCTACACCCTTCTGTACCAGAACTCAGGACTTCTGTCCCTTAGGGGCACTGTTTATGGACTATATGTATACTGACTCTTACTACTACCCTTCCTTACTTTATCATTCCATTCCTTTGACCACCCCTTCATTCTTTGTTCATTCTATAGTCTCTTACCCTTTGTCCATCCCTTCATTCTTTGTACCTTTATCTTTGACCTTCCCTTTCTTTCATTCTTTGTGGCTCATCATTCTTAGTAGCTCATACTCTCTGAGTGCTCTTGTATAGTTTAGTATATATAGGTGTACAAGATCAGACTAGTCCTGTAGTCTTGATCTTGTCTACTCTAGGTAGTCCTGTACTCTTAGGCTCACTCTATATACTCTACTCTTGTCTCACTCTCTCTCTCTGCCTGTTCTGCAAGTTCCAACTATATTCTGGTACTTGTATTCTGTATCTCTGTTGTGTAGGATAGTTGTAGCCTGGGTCCCCTTACTGAGCCTTTGGGTCCCCTCTACACTGTTGCTGACATCAGATCAAGACTACCTATTACTACCCTACAACTCTCCTACATTTTGAGCATCAGTACTTACTGTTGTGTCAATCTCTTTTCTTTGTCCCAACCCTTTTACATTTTTAAATTTTAAACTTTCTAAACCCTTTTAAACTTTTGCCACCCTTCTTCTATTCATTACCCCTTTTAGTTTAGTACTGATTCCTTTGTAGTGTAAACATGGACCCTCCTACACTAACTGCCACCCCTACTGTCCTGCTGGATCAGTAGTTACAAGTAGAACTAGCTCAATATGTATAGACCTCTATTTAAGAGGCCTTTGCCAACCACATACCCTCAGCCTCTTCAGAACCTATTCATTATTCTATAAGGTCTTATGTACTTTGGTACTAGTTTCCTTACTTGCTATCTTGGTAGATTCATGTTCTTTGTAGAAACATACACTAGATTGTTCAATTCAAAGGAAGAGGGTTGTCTGTATCTATTAGCATGTCTAGTTTGCTTTACCCTTGCCTAGAGGATTGTATTGTGTGCCTATAGTATTACATCCTTTACTTTCTGAGTATAAGTCCTAACTCTAGAATATTCATCCTTTCTAGAGTTGTTTCATATTAAGTTCCTTAGCATCTGACTGTAATTTAGAAAGAATAGTGTATATCCTATAGTTTCTAACCTTACTGTATTGATAGCATACTTGATTATAAGTAGTTTATGTATCCAATCTTTTTGTTTAGGAGAAATACACTGTCTGAGCATCTGAGTAATTGTTCTGTTCATTCTCTCAGTCAATCTATTAGTCTGTAAATGATATGTGCTTAATAGCTTCAATTTAATACTTATAAGTTCATGTAATCTTCTTCAAAACATACTAGTAAATAGAGAATCACAATTGCTAACAATGTAATTAGACAGTCTATACAGTTTATAGACGTTTTTAAATACTATCTCTATAATTTCTCTTACTCTATATGTTTGCCTAGTAGGAATAATGTGTACTATACTAGTTAATAAACAAATAACTGTACAAATCATATTAAAAGGTCCTAAACAGTTCTTTGATTCAGGAAAAGGTCTAACAAAGTCCATTCCTATGCCTTCCTAAGGCCTATTAGGTACTAAGAGCAGATGTAGTAAACCAAACAGTTTCTCATTGTTAGGTTTACTGATTTTGCATGTATGACACAAATTACAGTAGGAATTAATGTCTATAATTATATCTTTCCACCAAACTTGTTCTCTAAGGTACAAAAGTGTCTTTCAAGGTTCTAAGTGTGTCAAAATAGAAAGTGTATACTCTATTACAATTTCCCTAGCATTTCTGTTGTGTATTAGAATTCTAAGTATGTAAAGTATGTATGTCAGCAACAGTATAGAGGGGACCCAAAGGCTCAGTGAGGGGACCCAGGCTACAACTATCCTACACAACAGAAATACAGAATGTAAGCACTAGAACATAGTCAGAACTTGTAGAACAGGCAGAGAGAGAGAGTGAGACAAGAGTAGAGTATATAGAGTAAGTCTAAGAGTACAGGACTACCTAGAGTAGACAAGATCAAGACTACAGGACCAGTCTGATCTTGTACACCTATATATACTAAACTACACAAGAGTACTCAGGGAGTATGAGCCACTAAGAATGATAAGCTACAAAGAATGAAAGAAGGGGAAGGTAAAAGATAAAGGAACAAAGAATGAAGGGATGGACAAAGGGTAAGAGACTATAGAATGAACAAAGAATGAAGGGGTGGTCAAAGGAATGGAATAATGAAGTAAGGAAGGGTAGTAGTAAGAGTCAGCATGTATATAGTCCATAGACAGTACTCCTGAGGGAGGGAAGTCCTAAGTTCCAGTACAGAAGAGTGTAGAACCCTTAGAACTGAAGGTATAAGAGTAGAGAACTGTAACATTACCCCCCCTCTAAAACCAATCATCCTGATTAGTGAACATGAGGCTTAGTTAGTAGCTTAGGCATAGGTCAGAATAGTAGAGCTTGGAAATCTATGAGGCTGAGTTTGTACAGAGTACTAGGATGAAGCTGATAGAAATCTCAGATTGTCTTAAGAGTATAGACAAGGTTCTCAGCAGGTTCCCAAGTGTGCTCCTCAACTGGGTACCCTTTCTAGTGAACAAGGAATTTGAGTTTTCTGTGTAGCAGTTTAGTATCTACTATGTACTCTACTTTGTATTCTGGTTTAGAGTTAATGAGTTCTGGTAGAGGCAGAGAGGGTCTTTGTTGTAAAGGAAAACTGGGATTATAGTACTAAGACAACAGAACCTTATTAAACACTGAGTGTATACACTTCTATATTGTCAGAAGTTGGAGTTTATAGGCAGAGGCACCAACCTTCTTTTCAATGACAAAGGGTCTGAAGCACTTGTTGTCCAACTTCTTCATTAAGTAATCCAAGGTCAGATTAGTAGCTTCTAGCATAACCTTGTCACCAGGCTAGTAATCCTTGGCTATAGACCTCTTCTAATCATAGTTCTGTTTCATAACTTATACTACCTTCTCTAAAAGAGCTTGTGTGTCCTCCCTGGTTCTATACATCTGTTCTACAAAGTCTGTTACAGATTCAGAACTACTGTTCCAGTTCAGAACTGTCTCCTAGTACAGATGTCTCTTATGATTGAGGAAGAATGGGGATTGTCCTGTTGTAGAGTGTTACTAGTTATTGTGTACAAATTCTGCCAGAGCTAACCATTCAGACTAATCCAATTACTAATAATTAATAAACATTCAGAGGTAGAGCTCAATCTCCTAATTGACTTACTCAGTTTGACTGTCAGTCTGTAAGTAATATGTAGTAGAAGGGTTCCCTTGAATTCTGAGAAGCACATACAAGTCCTACATGAATTTTGACTCAAATTACAGTCTATGATTGTGAATGAGCTTCTGAGGGAGTCTGTGTAACTAGAAGACATGATCCTGATAAATGTACACTATACCTTCAGAAGTGAGTTCTGTTTAGGTCAGAACTGTGTAGACTTGCTTAGAGAATCAGTTAACAATCATACAGATAGTGTTGTAACCCTAAGACTCAGATAGCTTACTAATCAGGTCTACTAAGACTTCTTCCTAAGAGTGATCCAGGATCTAATATGAATGTAAAGGAGCCCAAACCCTAGTCTGGTAGGCCTTAGTCTATTAGTATGTATTGTAACCAGTTACATACTTCAGGATTTCCCTCTGTATTCCTAGCCACTAGTAGTTCTAAGTAATGAGTTCCTGCATTTTGTGTCAGCCTAAATGTCCTACAGTCAGATTGTTGTAATAAGCTTGGACAATGTCCTCCTACAGCTTCTAATCCTTTAGAATGTACAGTTGGCCTTCCTAGTAAACCTGTCCATCCTTATCCTCCTTCCAATCCCTAGCCTGCTTCTCTAGCTACTTTACTACAACCTGGTCCTGTGTATGTCTCAGAGCTTACTATATACAGGTGACAATGTTAACATTCTCAGATTTGAGTCAGATCTCTTAGATTGTCTTGGACACAAAATGGGAATTGTTTAGAAGAACAAGATTTTTGTTATCATTCTCCCCCCTTTCATAACCTACTTGTCTCAAGAGTAAATCAGCTTTTGTCATTTACATTCTAGGTTTGTGAGTCAGTACAAAGTCATAGTTCTACAGTTCTAACATCTAGCAGGCTTGGTAGCAGTTGAGCTTCTGAGGCACTCAGAAGTACTAGAGATTAAGGTAATCACTCTAAATCTCAAACTTCTGTATAGTACTAAGGAGATATTAACACTACTCCTCTAGGGAATAGACAATTGTAAGGAGTTCCTTGTTATAGATAGAGTAGTTCTGTTCTGTTACAGAGAGGGATTCTAATCAGAACACTATCAGACACTACTTTCTGTCAATGAACTAAGACAGTACTACTCTATTTACAAAGTTAGAAGAGTCAGCTTCAACTTGGAACTTGTCTACAACTGTCAGAACTACTAATACAGGTTTACTAGTGATGGCCTACTTGAGAGACTCAAACACAGACTACTACTGATCATCCTATTACTAAGGAACATCTTTGCTAGTAAGATTGTGAAGGGGCCAGGCAATAGTATTAAAGTCTTAAATAAAGTGTTAGTAGTAGTTCACAAACCTAAGGAATGCTTAGACCTGTTTCAGGTTCTGAGGTTACAACTAGTTCTGAACTACAGTTACCTTTGTCAGATCCATACAGACCTCTTCTCCACTAATTACAAAGCCTAGATAATCTACTGACTCCTGTACAAAAGAGTACTTTACTTCTTAGAGGAACAGTTTATTATCTTAGAGCTATTGTAGAACTGCTTAGATCAGTCAGTAATAGTACTCAACTGTTTGGGTGAAGATCAGAATGTTGTCTAGATACACACTAACATGCTCTGAGTTAATCAGATTTGTAAGAATGTGATTCATGAATGACTGGAACATTGTAAGCAAGTTAGTTAGTCTGAAGAACATTATAGTTGGTTTGTACAATCTACAATTGGTTTAGAACACAGCCTTCTACTTATGTCTGTCTCAGATCTGAATATTGTTGTATCCCTATTAAATGTCCAACTTAGTAAAAACCCTAGATGTATGCATCTTATTAATGAGCTCCTGAATCAGGGGGAGCAGGTACTTGTTTTTGACAGTACCCTTATTAAGACAATAATAATCCTGGACTAGGTAGAGCTTCCTATCTTTCTTTTTGACAAAGAAGAAAGGGGAGGCTATAAAGGACTTTAAGGGTTGGATTCAGCTTGTTCTAAAGATTTTCCTAAAGGAACTTATCAAGCACCTCTTACTTGTCTCTGTTAAGTAGGTAGACCTTACAATCCTTAGGTTAGAAACCCTTAGTCAATTCAATTACATAGTCCTAGAGACAATGTTTAGGAAGCTGGTTGAATTCCTCTTTACTAAAGACTTTAGAGAACTCTTAGACAAAATCCAGCAGGTTGGGTCTATGTACATTCTAGAGTAGAGTTGTTCTAAGAGGGTTCCAGACTGGTTCTGTCTCAGACATCCTTCAGATCAACTCTGTTCTGTCTTGACTAGAATATATATCTACATATTTATCCTAGTTAAAGAAGAACAACTAGTCACCTTTATCAGAACTGTTAGTAACATTAGAAGCATCTATATCTACTTAGAACAGTAGTGTAAGGTAGCTGTAAGACTTAGGACACTAATTGAATACAAGTGTCTACTCTAACTAGTCAATAGTAGGGTTGTAAGCTTTGAGCCATTTGAATCTGATAAAGACATTCATCTTTCTAAGGTTAGTAACTCTGAACTCAATACTTTCCTTATAATCCTGAATAGTCATCTGTAGTTGGACAAACTCAGTAATCTAACCATTCTAGTTTAGGGTTCTGTCTGTATTGTATACTAGGATTAGAAGTAGAACACATTAAGTAGGGAGGTAGTGTTCCTACACAAAAGCCTTATTAATGTATAAACTAGTACATTTACTGTCTACTAGAGCTATTGTTCAGATCTGGGAGGATCCTGAGAAGGGAGCCAAGAGGACAGAGACCTAGAGCTAGTACTCAGAACATTCTCAGATGAACTACTACTTGTTCTGAAGGGAACATACAGTTTATACAGTCTTGTTGTCTAAGAGAGTAAGTATATATACTAATATTTCCTTATTAACCTCTCTCTTTCAACAAGGACAGACCTATGTCCTTAGCTGTGAACTCAGCTGAGACTATCCCTGCTTGATACTACAGACAAACTACTGAGTAGTAAACAGGGCTGAGTAGTGTTCTGAATGTTTTAAGATTTTAGAATACAGAAGTAGTAAGTCAGATTGTACAGATTTAGACTCAGATAAAGTGTAAAGAGAAGAATTAAAAGAATCAGAAGAAATAGGAGAACTATCTACTTTTGTTTTCAACTTTTTTCTTTCTAATAAATAATTTTGTTAATTTATTTTTTCTACTTTTTCTACTTTTTCTACTTTTTCTACTTTTCTTACTTTATTTACTTCTAATCCTACAGTGTCTATTGAATCAAAAGTAGTCATTAAAAAATCTGAGTCATAGCTCTTCAGTACTACATTCACTGTTAGGCCTCTACAAAATCCTAGGGTACATAGTTAGAGTCTAAGAGTTCTAAGATGACTTCCAGATTTGTAGAAAAGGCTTCTTACTACAAATCCTACTCATTACTCATTATTACTCTAATGACCTGACAGATATACTGTCACTTCTACAGGCAGTCCTTAATCTGGTGCTCTGACTTTCTGCAGGCAAAGTATACTCCTTACTTTCAGGCTTCTCTAATGTCTATCAGAACAGATTGATTACAAATTATAGGTGGATCAATTTAAGGACTCAGAACTGTTAGAGCCAGACACATGTGTAAGCATTCTATACAGACTTGACACATTCAAGCCACAGCTTAGTCAAAGGAGATAGTACACATCTTCTACTCAGTGTAAGTAACTAGTTCTAGTATTATCCTAAGAATCTTATTAACTAGTTCTAGGTGAAGAGCTTTTTCAAGCATTCTAATAAGAACATTATTAAACCCAAGTGTGAATTCTGCCTTCCAGGCCAGAATATCAAACTCCTGAAAGAAGGCATTAGTAGAATGTTTGCCCTGTCACAAAGACACAAGCTTGTTCTACACATTATACTTCTTATTCAAATTGATAAAGGAAGTACAGAGCTGCCCTATAAATTCTGAATACAACTCATTGTTCTAAAGTTGGATCAGGCTTCCAATCTAATGTCCTTCAATCCAGTTCTGAGCTCAGGTTGCCACATTACCTTCCTTTATGAAGGAGAGGACAAATAGGACACAATTGAGATCTGAGAATAGATTAGTTGAAGTAGTAGCCACATATAGTTTAACTTGACACTAGAAGTCCTCAAAGTGCTACCTATTAAAGTCTAAAGGGTAGGCTACATGTACTTTCTTTCTAGAATGGGTTGCAACTTCCAGAACAATTAGAACAGGTTCTAAAGGGGCTAGGGGCACATAGTTGGCAAAGACCTCTTAGATAGAGGTCTGTATGTATTGAGCTAGTTCTGCTTGTAACTACTGATCTGGCAGGACAGTAGGGGTGGCAGTCAGTGTAGGAGGGTCCATGTTTACACTACAAAGGAATCAGTACTAAACTAAAAGAGGTAATAAATAGAAGAAGGGTGGCAAAAGTTTAAGAGGGTTTAGAAAGTTTAAAATTTAAAAATGAAGAAGGGTTGGAACAAAGAAAAGAGATCAACACAACAGCAAGTACTAATGCTTGAAACATAGGAGAGTTGTAGGGTAGTAATGAGTAGTCTTAATCTGATGTTAGTAACAGTATAGAGGGGACCTGAAGGCTTAGTGAGGGGACTTAGGCTACAACTATCCTATACAACAGAAATACAGAATGTAAGCACTAGAACATAGTCAGAACTTGCAGAACAGGTAGAGAGAGAGAGTGAGACAAGAGTAGAGTATATAGAGTAAGCCTAAGAGTACAGGACTACCTAGAGTAGACAAGATCAAGACTATAGGACTAGTCTGATCTCATATACCTATATATACTAAACTACACAAGAGTACTCAGGGAGCATGAGCTACTAAGAATGATAAGCCACAAAGAATGAAAGAAGGGGAAGGTCAAAGATAAAGGAACAAAGAATGAAGGGATGGACAAAGGGTAAGAGACTATAGAATGAACAAAGAATAAAGGGGTAGTCAAAGGAATGGAATGATAAAGTAAGGAAGGGTAGTAGTAAGAGTCAGCATACATATAGTCTATAGACAGTACCCCTGAGGGAGGGAAGTCCTGAGTTCTGGTACAGAAGGGTGTAGAACCCTTGGAACTGAAGGTATGAGAGTAGAGAACTGTAACAATGTACCTCTTACCCTCCTAACAAAATATGAGTCCATTTTTGACATGAAAATTCTGGAAGTACTTTGAATCTTGTAATATCTGATTGAAGAAGTTATCCTCATAATATCTGCCTTTGAGACATTCTAGGAATTGTAAATCTAGTGAAGATTGAGTTATAATATTAGGTAATTAAGGTTTAATTGAGTTCTAGAGTTGATCAGTAGTGTTCTTTAATACTAGAACATTCTGATCATTAATTTCTAATATAATATCATTGTCTGAATGTTTGTATCCTTGTGTATTACTTCTAGTGTCTGGTACGTTCATAGGTGAATTTATTTCATGCAAATCCAATTGTTTAGTGTTCTGAGACAGTGTTTCTAATACCTTACTGTGTGTATCTGTTTCCTAATCTTACTCTACTTTCTCTAGTATTGTAAACTAGCTTCTAGTCCTTATAGTAGGCCTACCCTCTGTTTAGAGGTCTGTCTGTGAGTTTCTAGCATGTCTGGTAATTAATCTAGCCTTTCTACTGTGTAGTCAACTTGTAATCAATCCTCAAGGTAAAGTTTTCCTTACTACTACTAGTCTAGCCTTAATATATACAGTATCCTGTATCTCTAACAGCTGTGAAATGTTATTCCTGACTTGATTAATCCTTGATAGATTATTGTTATTGAGTTACAATATATATTCTTACTGAGATTGAGTTGTTCCTAGTAAATCTCCTGAGTATATGTGTGATAATGTGTCTGTAAGAATGTTTGTAGTGTCTAGAATGTATTTTACAGTGAAATCAAAGTCTAATATCTTCTCTAGCTATCTAGCTTGTCTTCCACTTAATACAGATTGTCTTAGAATGTGTTCTAACACTCTGTGATCAGTATACTAAAAGAAATATGTTCCCTATAGTAGATTCTTGTGTCTTAGTATAGTTTCTACTCCTGCTAGTAATTCTACATTGTGTACTAGGTAATTCTGTTGTATAGGGTTTAATTTTGCTGAGAAAAACACTACTATCTTGGAATCTTTCTAATCATAACCTTGGCTGACTATTCCTCCAATTCCTGAAGCTGAAGTGTTTGTAACAATGTTGATAGGTGGCACATTCTTACTATAGTCTAATACTACTCTGTAATTATGTCTGAAATCTAATACTAGCTTTACTATTTGATCAAATGCTTATAGTTTAGTGAATGTCCATCTGAAAAATGTGGTTTCTTCTACAATCTTTAATAAAATACCTGTAGAAATGTGTAACTAAGGTATATTAAGTACTAAATACCTTACTGATCCTAAGAAACCTTGTAACAAATCTTTATTAGTAGGTACTTTCCATTGTTGAATAGAATCGACTTTATGAGAGTCCATTCTAATACCTTAATCATTGATAATGTAGCCTAGTATCTTTAATTCTTTCTGGAACAATTGTATCTTATGTTTACTAAGGTAGAATTTCTCCTTACACAATATATTAATGACAGTTCTGAGATGTCTCATATGATCCTCAATTGTGTCTAAATAAATCACTAAGTCATCTAGGTAGATATCCATCCAGTCACCTAAGTAAGGCTGGAAAATGTAGTTCATTAATGCTTGATAGGTGGCTCTACTATTACTTTTAATAAGTATAGTAGGAGTGCCCCAAGTACTCTCTCTTATTGAGACATCAAGCAAGTGTCTGTCTTATATACTACATAGTGAAGTCTGATAGTCTGAGACATTCTAAGCACAGTAACTCTACATAAGGCAATTAGGGATTTCCTAATCCAGAGCACAATCTAATACTCCCCTTCAAGCATTAATTAAGAACTAGGACCATATGCCTAATAGTTTGTTTAGATACTTAATCTGTAGGATGTGGAGAGCTTTTGTAAGAATGTCTGCTAATTGGTTCTGTGATTGAACATAGTATACATCAATGTAATCATTTTGAATATAACATTGTATAAAGTCTTTTTGTAAATCAAGGTGTTTAGTACAAGTGTTGTATGTTATTTTGTCAGACTTTATAGTCTTTATTACACCTTGATTATTACAATAAATTGTAATGGGTGCTGATTCAGTCTGTAGTACTTCTTCAGTGAATCGTTTGAGCCAAATGGCTTCTTGAGTAGCATATTCCAGTGCTTGCAACTCTGCTTCATAAACAGATAGTAGTACCAGGTTTTACTGTTTGCTTGACTAGGATATAGTTAATTTAGCTAATTGAAAGATGTAGCTGTTTATTACTTTATGTCCTTCTGTCATTTGTCTGTCTGTATCACAATAGTCTTGTAGTTTTAAAGTGTTTGTGCTTCCAAGTTGAAGCCAGCAATTTGTTGTATATTTTAAATATGTAAAGCAATGTTTCACTACTTTGTAGTAATGCATTTAGAGCTTTTGTAAGTAGCATGCTAATTGCCTAGTAATATAAGATATGTCTGGCTGTGTACAATCTGCAACATATCTTAACAATCCTACCATATTCATGTATGGTGTTGTTTCATTATTACTTTTGTTCATATTGTATGTATTGTTTGTATTGTTAGATAGATCTATTCTAGGAGTAATAGGCATTCATAGTGCCTTTTCATTTTTGAAGTGGTAACACTTGATTATACTTTCAATATAATGCTTTTACTATAAGCTAATTGTTTGTTGAGGTCTATCTCAGCTTATTTCAATACTAAGTAACTAATGTATTTTGTTACTATCAGTGAATGTAACGTGTTGTCTTAATACATGTTTAAATACTGTTATTATAACAATAGTTTTGCCAATAATTGTAATATTGTTAATGTGTATAAATGTTACAAGAATTGTTTTATTATTTTGTTTCTTATAAAATACAGTATGATTGTAATTAGCTTGTTCTAATCTAATCTTAAGTAGTAGTTTGGTAATCTTCTTATACTATTGTCTACCTGCTTGTTTCAATCTGTATAACACTTTATTTAAGTGTAACACTTGTCTAGGTTTAATATCTGTAAGTAGCCTGCCTAGTAGCAGTTTCACATAAATGAGTTTGTCCTCATTTAGTTCTCTGTAAAGATATGCAGATTTTACATCTATCTGATGTATTTTGTAGTTCTTAGATGCTGCCCAAGATAATAATAATTGTACTATTAATAGTTTTGTTACTGGGGCAAATAAGTCATCAGAATAGAAGTCTATTCCATTCTTTTGAGTGTATCCTTACACTACAAATTGTGCTTTGTATTTGTCTATTTAGCTGTTAGCCAGTCTTTTGATTTTATAGACAAATTTCATTCCAATTATATTTGTATTTGTAAGAGGGATAGTATATATCCATGTGTTTTGTT
>NW_006760389.1:594479-595232 GCF_000271605.1 Fomitiporia mediterranea MF3/22
AAGTGACTGTATTTCATCCTTCATAGCTTTGATCCACTGTTCTTTGTCTATACATGTTATAGCATTGTAATACATTAATGGATTGTTATAGATTTTGTTAAGGAATTTGTTAAATTCTGTTAAATACATAGCTAGGTTTATATTGTCTTTGTAATTTAAACCTATAGTTTGTTTAACCAGTCTTCACTCTCATGTAGAGCATTGTATGACAGGTTCTTTATCTTTATTATTGTTATTAGGAAGAGTTTTATCATTGTTTGATGTATCACTGTTATAATTATTCTCCCCTTCAATCCTAGACATTAGTTTGTCTATGAATTGTACATTGTGTTTGACAGTAACTTTATTATCATGACACACTAAGTGACCTTTACTGTTAGTATTATAACCTAGCTATTGTGTGTATTAGCCTCTAGGTTGTAGTTTATGTGTTTGTTTGTTCTGTATGATACAATATACACTGAATTCTCATATATTATCTATTTAATAATGTTTGTTATACTGTTTGTAATATGGTATTGCAAAATTAATAACAACTCTCAGTGTTCTGTTATAAATAAACGTTTGATATTGTACTGTATATACTCAGAATTTCATAGGTAACTTTGCTAATAACAGACATGTGTGTACACTGTTAAAGATAGTCTTATGTATACATTCTGCAACTCTGTTTTACTGTAGTATATTGTGTACTATTAATCTATGTATTGTTCCTTGACTTTCAATATACATAGTAAAGTCTTTACTTAGGAA
>NW_006760389.1:595252-612096 GCF_000271605.1 Fomitiporia mediterranea MF3/22
TAATTATTCTCCCCTTCAATCCTAGACATTAGTTTGTCTATGAATTGTACATTGTGTTTGACAGTTAACTTTATTATCATGACACACTAAGTGACCTTTACTGTTAGTATTATAACCTAGCTATTGTGTGTATTAGCCTCTAGGTTGTAGTTTATGTGTTTGTTTGTTCTGTATGATACAATATACACTGAATTCTCATATATTATCTATTTAATAATGTTTGTTATACTGTTTGTAATATGGTATTGCAAAATTAATAACAACTCTCAGTGTTCTGTTATAAATAAACGTTTGATATTGTACTGTATATACTCAGAATTTCATAGGTAACTTTGCTAATAACAGACATGTGTGTACACTGTTAAAGATAGTCTTATGTATACATTCTGCAACTCTGTTTTACTGTAGTATATTGTGTACTATTAATCTATGTATTGTTCCTTGACTTTCAATATACATAGTAAAGTCTTTACTTAGGAATACTGTATTGTTATCACTTTGGAGAGTTTTAACTCTTATACTATACTGTGTAAAGAGTCTCATTGTATGCTTTACATATTCTGTGAAAGTATTACTTTTATGCCACATAGGTAGTATAGTTACCCATTGTGTAGTGTCATCTATAATGGTAAAAAGATATTTGTACTTACTGTAAGCTTGTACTGGGGCAGGTCCCCAAATGTCAATGTGGAGATGATCTCCATAATATTGTGCAAGAGGTGTTGTTTGTATTTTTAGTATTTCATTACATTGTATGTTTACTTTGATACAATCTGTACACTGTACATTTTTATCATCTGTTATCCTTTGACTTATAATCTCAGGATACTCTTGTATGAGTTTGTGCAAGTAATTGAAATTAACATGACTCATTTGTTAATGTAAATCAATAATAGTGATTGTGTTAATAGATTGTTTATTATGATGAGAAACTATCATATACAAGTTATTTTGTACATGTATTTCACTAATCTTTGTATGAGTAGGAGAATAAATAATACATTTATTGTTTGTTTTTGTTAAAACATATCCTACTTTGTATAATAGTGCTTCACTAACAAGTGTGAAGTTCAGATTAGGATGATAGTATATGTTTTGTAGTGAAATTGTATTCACCTTAGTATGCTCATCAGCTTTGTCTCATAGTTTTATGTTAAATGTCATTACTCCACTTTTGCTAAGTGTGAATAATGATTTATTTGTAATTGTAACATTTATTAGGGTCGAGTTCCAGACGTTTGTAAGACAGAACAAGTATGGAGTAGTGTGTACATTTGTACCAGAGTCCAATATATTAATACAATGTATTAGTTCAGTATTATTGTAATGTATTGTATTGATACATACATTTGGATCATAATTGAACTCCTTAATGACTTCTTTCATATTATCAAATGAGTTCATAAAGTTGTCTACTTGTATGACACTATCCTCTTGTACTTTAAATACTGAGAATACATTGGATTCAGTGGATAGAGCAGATTGAACAGGTAAGCTGCTAGAACTTAATACTAAGGCTTCTACAATTGTAGACTCTAGCATTAGTGTTTTATTAATGTCTTCAATGAATACTGTTTTGTTATTGTCTCCAATGAATACTACTGTATTAAGTACAGGTTGAGACAACATAATAGTAGTAGTAGAAGTAGTAACTGTTTACCTATGCTTTTTCTTTTGAGCTTCCATTGTTTTGCTTGTTAGAGGATTTTGGCAGTCTTTTAACATATGCCTATACTTATTACAGTTGTAGCATTTAACTTTATTATAAGGCTTTGTTTTGCCTTTAGCTACACTTTTGCCTTTTGTTTGTAGGCTGTCTCATTCAGTATCTTGTTTTGTTTGAGAGTACTGAGAATGGTACTCAGTATATGTCAGTGACAGTGTAGAGGGGACCTGAAGGCTCAGTAAGGGGACCCAGGCTACAACTATCCTACACAACAGAAATACAGAATGCAAGCACTGGAACATAGTCAGAACTTGTAGAACAGGCAGAGAGAGAGAGTGAGACAAGAGTAGAGTATATAGAGTAAGCCTAAGAGTACAGGACTATCTAGAGTAGACAAGATCAAGACTACAGGACCAGTCTGATCTTGTACACCTATATATACTAAACTACACAAAAGCACTCAGGGAGTATGAGCTACTAAGAATGATAAGCCACAAAGAATGAAAGAAAGGAATGTCAAAGATAAAGGTACAAAGAATGAAGGGATGGACAAAGGGTAAGAGACTATAGAATGAACAGAGAATGAAGGGGTGGTTAAAGGAATGGAATGATGAAGTAAGGAAGGGTAGTAGTAAGAGTTAGTATACATATAGTCTATAGACAGTGCCTCTGAGGGACAGAAGTCCTGAGTTCTAGTACAGAAGGGTGTAGAACCCTCAGAACTGAAGGTAAGAGAGTAGAGGATTGTAACATCACCCCCCTTCTAAAACCAATTGTCCTGATTAGTAAACATTGGGCTTGGTTAGTAGCTCAGGTATAGGTTGGAACAGTAGGGTTTAGAAATCTGTGAGGCAGAGTTGATACAGAGCACTCAGATGAAGTTGATAGAAGTCTCAGATTGCCTTAGCAGTATAGGTGAGATTCTCAGTAGGTTCCCAAGTGTGTTCTTCAACTGGGTATCCCTTCTAGTAGATAAGGAACTTGAGCTTTCTGTACACCAGCTTAGCATCTGCTACATACTCTACTTTGTATTCTGGTTTGGAACTAATGAGTTCTGGTGAAGGTAGTAAGGGTCTTTGTTACAAAGGAAAACCTAGATTGTAGTATTGAGACAGTAGAACCTTGTTAAACACTGGGTGTATGTGCTTCCATGTTGCTAGAAGTTGGAGTTTGTAGACAGAGGCACTAACCTTCTTTTCAATAACAAAGGGTCCAAAGTGCTTGTTGTCCAACTTCTTCATTAGGCAATCTATGGTTAGGTTAGTGGCTTCTAGCATAACTTTGTCACCAGGCTGGTAATCCTTGGCCACAGACCTCTTCTAATCATAGTTCTACTTCATAACCTATACTACCTTTTCTAAAAGAGCTTGTGTATCCTCTCTGGTTCTGTGCATCTGTTCTGTAAAGTCTGTTACAGATTCAGAACTACTGTTCTAGTTCAGAACTGTCCCCTAGTACAGATGTCTCTTATGATTGAGGAAGAACAGGGATTGTTCTGTTGTAGAGTGTTGCTAGTTATTGTACACAAATTCTGCTAGAGCTAACCATTCAGACTAATCCAATTGCTGATGATTGATGAACATTCAGAGGTAGAGTTTGATCTCCTGATTGACTTGCTCAGTTTGACTGTCAGTCTGTAGGTAATATGTAGTGGAAGGGTTCCCTTGAATTCTGAGAAGTGTATACAAGTCCTACATGAATTTTAACTTGAATTGTGGTCTACAATCATGAATGAGCTTCTGAGGGAGTCTGTGTAACTGGAAGACATGATCCTAATAAATGTGTATCATACCTTTAGAAGTGAGTTCTGTTTAGGTTGGAACCACATGGACTTGCTTAGAGAATCAGTCAACAATCATACAGATAGTGTTATAACTCTAAGACTCAGGTAGCTCACTGATCAGGTCCACTAAAACTTCTTCCTAAGAGTGATCTAGAATCTAATACAGATGTAAGGGAGTCTGAACCCTTGTCTGGTGGGCCTTAGTCTGTTAGCACATATTGTAACCAGTCATGTACTTTAGGATTTCCCTTTACATTCTAGGCTACTAGTAGTTCTAAGTAATGAGTTCCTGCATTTTGTGTTGACCCAGATGTCCTACAGTCAGATTGTTATAATGAGCTTAGACAATGTCCTCCTACAGCTTCTGATCCTTCAGAACATACAGTTGGCCTTCCTAGTAAACCTGTCCATCCTCATCCTCCTCCCAATCCCTTACCTGCTTCTCTAGCTGCTTCACTACAACCTAGTTACATGTGTGTCTCAGAGCTTACTGTATGTAGGTAACAAAGTCAACATCCTTAGATTCAAGTTGGATCTCTCAGATTGTCTTGAACACAAAACAGGAATTGTCTAGGAGAACAAGATTTTCATTATCATTCTCCCCCCTTTCATAACCTACTTGTCTTAAGAGTAAATCAGCTTTTGTCATTTGTGTTCTGGGTTTGTGGGTCAGTACAAAGTTAAAGTCCTACAGTTCTAACATCTAGCAGGCTTAGTAGTAGTTGAGCTTCTGAGGTGCTTAGAAGTATTGAAGGTTAAGGTGATTACTCCAAATCTCAAACTTCTGTGTAACACTAAGAAGATATTGACACTACTCCTCTAGGGAACAGACAATTGTAAGGAGTTCCTTGTCATAGATAGGGTAGTTCTGTTCTGTTACAGAGAGGGATTCTGATCAGAACACTATTAGACACTACTTTCTGTCAATGAACTAGGACAGTACTACTCCATTTGCAAAGTTGGAAGAGTCAGCTTTGACTCAGAACTTGTTCACAACTATTGGAACTACTAATACAGGCTTGCTAGTAATAGTCTGCTTGAGGGATTCAAACACAGACTACTGCTAATCATCCTATTACTAAGGAACATCTTTGCTAGTGAGATCATGAAGGGGCTGGGTAATGGTACTAAAGTCTCAAATGAAGCATTAGTAGTAGTTTGCAAACCTAAGGAACACTTGAACCTGTTTCAGGTTCTAAGGTTGTAGCCAGTTCTGAACTACAGTTACCTTTGCTGGATCCATGTGGACCTCTCCTCCACTGATTACAAAGCCTAGATAATCCACTGACTCCTGTACAAAAGAGTACTTTGCTTCTTAGAGGAACAGTTTATTATCTTAGAGCTATTGTAGAACTACTCAGATTAGTCAGTAATAGTGCTCAACTGTCTAGGTGAAGATCAGAATGTTGTCTAGATACACACTAACATACTCTGAGTCAATCAGATCTGTAAGGATGTGATTCATGAATGACTAGAATGTTGTAGGCAAGTTAGTTAGTCTGAAGAACATTATAGTCAGTTTGTACAATCTGTAATTGGTTCAGAATGCAGCCTTCTACTCATCTCTGTCTCAGATCCAAATATTATTGTACCCTCATCAAACATCTAACTTAGTAAAAACCCTAGATGTATGTGTCTTATTAATGAGCTCCTGAATTAGGGGGAGCAGGTACTTGTTTTTGACAGTACCCTTATTAAGACAACAATAATCCTGGACTAGACAGAGCTTCCTATCTTTCTTTTTGACAAAGAAGAAAGGGGAGGCTATAGGGGACTTTAAGGGTCAGATCTGGCTGTTCCAAAGATTTTCCCAAAGGAACTCATTAAGCACCTCCTACTTGTCTCTGTTGAGCAGGTAGACCTTACAATCCTTAGGTTAGAAACCCTCAGTCAATTCAATTGTATAGTCCTAGGAACAGTGTTCAGGAAGCTGGTCAAATTCCTCTTTACTGAAGACTTTGGGGAACTCTCAGACAAAATCTAGCAGGCTGGGTCTATGTGTATTCTAGAGTAGAGTTGTTCTGAGAGGGTTCTAGACTGGTTCTGTCTTGAACATCCTTCAGATTAACTCTATTCTGTCTCAACTAGAATATGTATCCACATATCTATCCTAGTTGAAGAAGAACAACTGGTCACCTTCATCAGAACTGTCAGTAACATTAGAAGTATCTGTATCTACTCAGAACAGTAGTATAAGGTAGCTACAAGACTTAGGACACTGATTGAACACAAGTGTCTACTCTAACCAGTTAATAGTAGGGTTGTAAGCCTTGAGCCATTTGAATCTGATAAAGATGTCTGTCTTTCTAAGGTTGGTGACTCTAAACTCAATACTTTCCTCATGATCCTAAATGGTTATCCATAGTTGGACAAACTCAGTAATCTGACCATTCCAGTTCAGGGTTCTGTCTGTATTGTATACTAGGATCAGAAGTGGAACACATTAAGTAGGGAGGTAGTGTTCCTACACAAAGGCCTTATTAATACTAGACAGGCAGATTACCTATTATAATCAACTACTAACAGTTACAACAGCTCAGAAAGACGTTCTGATGCTAGCTAAGTTGATACACAAATTATAAAACATATATACTGTTACAATCCTCTACTCTCTTACCTTCAGTTCTAAGGGTTCTGCACCCTTCTGTACTGGAACTCAGGACTTCCGTCCCTCAGAGGTGCTGTCTATAGACTATATGTGTGCTGACTCTTACTACTACCCTTCCTTACTTCATCATTCCATTCCTTTGACTACTCCTTCATTCTCTGTTCATTCTATAGTCTCTTACCCTTTGTCCATCCCTTCATTCTTTGTACCTTTATCTTTGACATTCCTTTCTTTCATTCTTTGTAGCTTATCATTCTTAGTAGCTCATACTCTCTGAGTGCTCTTGTGTAGTTTAGTATATATAGGCATACAAGATCAGACTAGTCCTGTAGTCTTGATCTTATCTACTCTAGGTAGTCCTGTACTCTTAGACTCACTCTATATACTCTACTCTTGTCTCACTCTCTCTCTCTGCCTGTTCTGCAAGTTCTGACTATGTTCTAGTGCTTGCATTCTATATTTCTGTTGTGTAGGATAGTTGTAGCCTGGGTCCCCTTACTAAGCCTTCAGGTCCCCTCTACACTGTTACTGACATCAGATTAAGACTCCCTATTACCACCCTACAACTCTCCTACATTCTGGGCACCAGCTCCAGGTCCTCATCCTCTTGGCTCCCTTCTCAGGATCCCCTCAGATCTAAACAACAGCTCTAGTAAACAGTAGATACACTAGTTTGTGCATTGTTACTACCCATCTATACTTACAAGGAGTAGTAAGGTTAATTGCTGAAATGTATGTATTGTCATTAAGGGCTTTATTATGTGTAGACAACTGTCTGTAGATTTGTTTGATGTTGTCTAACATCTTATCAAACTGTAATACATACTCTTTTACTGTAAACAATGTAGATATGTCTACAGCATGTGTCATTGTTGTTTGAACATTGTATCATTCAGAAAGCACCTTTATGAGACTTCTAACACTTGTATGTATTGTAAAGTTTGTATAAATTGTATTAGTTATTGTTTTCATTATACAATAATACAAAACATTGCCTGTATGTATGCCAGCATCATTAGAGGAAGGGGGATCATACTCTAGATGGTCTGAGAGCATCATAGTAGTGAGTGTACTGTGTATGTGTAAGTGCCATATCTTGTATCCCTTTACACTAGCTAACTTTTCTGTTCTCTCAAAGAACTTCATAATGTCAGAGTCCTTTATTATAATGTTAACAAAGGTATGTGTTGTAGACAACATTATAATGGGTTTGGGGGGAGAGGGAGGTCTAGGGCTTAGTAGGCTAGTAGGAGGCAAAGGTGTTCTGTGAGAGTGAGTGTATGAGAGTATTCAATAGGCACTAAGGCTCATAACCTTTTAATAAGTATAGTAGGAGTGCTCTAAGTACTCTCTCTTATTGAGACATCAAGCAAGTGTCTGCCTTATATACTACATAGTGAAGTCTGATAGTCTGAGACATTCTAAGCATAGTAACTCTACATAAGGCAATTAGGGATTTCCTAATCCAGAGTGTAATCTAATAATTACAATCACTTAATTACATTACTTTACTAACCATTGTTCCATCCAGAGTGTTGAATATCAATCTGTTTACATGCTCAGAGATTATTCTAATCTGTTCATACATGTCTTTACTATTAATGAGTGATTTATACTTCTTGGAAGTAACTCTCCTTAATACTGATTCAATATCTAGTAAAGGAGATGATAGTTTCTTAGTATTCTTGTTACACTCTCTAAGATTAATGACTGTTCTCAATTGTATAGAGTCTTCCTTAGTCTTTCTAAGCTTTTAAAGTAGTAGTATAGACATTACATTCAATCCTATAACTACTTTCTATCTTCCTGATTGAATATAGTCCTTTCTCTTGTTTTGCCATTGTTCTCTCAAAGGATCTAGACAAGTTGCCCTACAGAACTTGTATTTCTTATCCTCATCTATGAGTAGTATACTATGATTAATGGCTCTTAGAAGTGGTAGAGGTGTTTCTAAAGTGTTTTTGAACAAATTCACAGTATATTGCTTAGTTTCTTGTCTACATTTGTTAATTTCTCAATCATAAGTATTAATAACCTTTAATAAAACAACTGTGACTTGTTCTCCTATTATTGGTAGAGGTATTACACTTTCAATCCATAGTCTAGACTTATTGAAACTGATAGAAATCTTGTGCTGGAAGAGGAACAGTGTTCCTAGTATAATATTATAGTTATCCAAATTCATAATATTGTCAGCAACAGTATAGAGGGGACCTGAAGGCTCAGTAAGGGGACCCAGGCTACAACTATCCTACACAACAGAAATACAGAATGTAAGTACTGAAACATAGTCAGAACTTGCAGAACAGGTAGAGAGAGAGAGTAAGACAAGAGTAGAGTATATAGAGTAAGCCTAAGAGTACAGGACTACCTAGAGTAGACAAGATCAAGACTCTAGGACTAGTCTGATCTTATACACCTATATATACTAAACTATACAAGAGTACTCAGGGAGTATGAGCCACTAAGAATAATAAGTTACAAAGAATGAAAGAAAGGAAGGTCAAAGATAAAGGTACAAAGAATGAAGGGATGGACAAAGGGTAAGAGACTATAGAATGAACAAAGAATGAAGGGGTGGTCAAAGGAATGGAATGATAAAGTAAGGAAGGGTAGTAGTAAGAGTCAGCATGTATATAGTTTATAGACAGTACTCCTGAGGGATAGAAGTCCTGAGTTCTAGTACAGAAGAGTGTAGAACCCTCAGAACTGAAGGTACAAGAGTAGAGAATCATAACATCACCCCCCCTCTAAAACCAATTGTCCCAATTAGTGAACATTGGACTTGGTCAGTAGCTCAAGTATAGGTTGGAATAGTAGGGCTTGGAAATCTGTGAGGCTGAGTTTGTGCAGAGTACTAGGATGAAGCTGATAGAAATCTCAGATTGTCTTAAGAGTATAAGTAAGGTTCTCAGCAGGTTCCCAAGTGTGCTCCTCAACTAGGTACCCTTTCTAGTAAACAAGGAATTTGAGTTTTCTGTATAGTAGCTTAGTATCTACTATGTACTCTACTTTGTATTCTGGTTCAGAGCTAATGAGTTCTGGTAAAGACAGAGGGGGTCTTTGTTGTGAAGGAAAACTAGGATTGTAGTACTAAGACAATAGAACCTTATTAAACACTGAGTGTATACACTTCTATATTACTGGAAGTTAGAGTTTGTAGACAGAGGTACTGACCTTCTTTTCAATGATGAAGGGTCTGAAGCACTTGTTGTCCAACTTTTTCATTAGACAATCTAAGGTCAGATTAGTAGCTTCTAGTATAACCTTGTTACTAGACTAGTAATCCTTGGCCACAGACCTCTTCCAATCATAGTTCTACTTTATAACCTATACTGCCTTCTCTAAAAGAGCTCATGTGTTCTCTCTGGTCCTGTACATCCATTCTACAAAGTCTGTTACAGATTCAGAACTGATGTTCCAGTTTGGAACTGTCCCCTAGTATGAATGTCTCTTATAATTGAGGAAGAATAGGGACTGTCCTGTTATAGAGTGTTGCTAGTTATTGTGTACAAATTCTGCTAGAGCTAACTATTCAGACTAATCCAATTACTAATGATTAATAAACATTCAGAGGTAGAGCTTGATCTCCTGATTGACTTGCTCAGTTTGACTATCAGTCTGTAGGTAATATATAGTAGAAGGGTTCCCTTGAATTCTAAGAAGTACATACAAGTCCTGTATGAATTTCAACTTGAATTATAGTCTACAATCATGAATGAGCTTCTGAGGGAGTCTATACAACTAGAAGACATGATTCTGATAGATACATACTATACCTTCAGAAGTGAGTTCTGTTCAGGTTGGAACTGTATAGACTTGCTTAAAGAATTGGTCAACAATCACACAGATAGTATTGTAACCCTAAGACTCAGGTAGCTTGCCAATCAGGTCTACTAAGACTTCTTCCTAAAAGTGATCTAGAATCTAATACAGGTGTAAGAGAGTCTAAACCCTTGTCTAGTAAGTCTTAGTCTGTTAGCACATATTACAACTAGTCACATACTTTAGGATTTCCCTCTACATTCCTGGCCACTAGTAGTTCTAAGTAATGAGTTCCTGCATTTTGTGTCAGCCTAGATGTCCTACAGTCAGATTGTTGTAATAAGCTCAGACAATGTCCTTCTACAGCTTCTGATCCTTTAGAACATACAGTTGGCCTTCTTAGTAAACCTATCTATCCTTATCCTCCTCCTAATCCCTAGCCTGCTTCTCTAACTACTTTACTACAACCTAGTCCTGTATGTGTCTCAGAGCTTACTGTATACAAGTGACAAAGTCAACATTCTTGGATTTGAGTCAGATCTCTTGAATTGTCTTAGATACAAAACAGGAATTGTTTAGAAGAACAAGATTTTTGTTATCATTCTCCCTCCTTTCATGACCTACTTGTCTTAAGAGTAAATCAGCTTTCATTATTTGTGTTCCAGGTTTGTAAGTTAGTACAAAGTCATAGTCCTATAGTTCTAACATCTAGTAGGCTTGACAGTAGTTAAGCTTCTGAGGCACCTAGAAGTACTAGAGATTAAGGTGATCACTCTAAATCTTAAACTTCTGTACAGTACTAAGGAGATATTAATACTACTCCTCCAGGGAACAGACAATTGTAAGGAGTTCCTTATTATAGATAGGGTAGTTCTGTTCTGTTGTAGAGAGGGATTCCAATTGGAACACTATCAGACACTACTTTCTGTTAATGAACTAGGACAGTACTACTCTATTCACAAAGTCAGAAGAGTTGGCTTCAACTCAGAACTTGTCTACAACTATTAGAACTACTAATACAGGCTTACTAGTAATAGCCTGCTTGAGGGACTCAAACACAGACTACTACTAATCATCCTATTACTAAGGAACATCTTTGCTAGTAAGATTATGAAGGGGCTGGGCAATAGTACTAAAGCCTTGAATAAAGCATTAGTAGTAGTTTACAAACCTAAGGAATACTTAGACCTGTTTCAGGTTCTGAGGTTGTAACTAGTTCCAAACTGTAGTTACCTTTGCCAGATCCATACAGACCTCTCCTCTACTAATTACAAAGCTCAGATAATTTACTGACTCCTGTACAAAAGAGTACTTTACTTCTTAGAGGAACAGTTTATTATCTTAGAGCTGTTGTAGAACTGCTCAGATCAGTCAGTAATAGTGCTTGACTGTCTGGGTGAAGATTAGAATGTTGTCTAAATACACACTAACATGCTCCAAGTCAATCAGATCTGTAAGGATATGATTTATGAATGACTAGAATGTTGTAGGTAAGTTAGTTAGTCTGAAGAACATTACAGTTGGTTTGTACAATCTACAATTGGTTTAGAATGTAGCTTTCTACTTATCTCTGTCTTGAATCCAAATATTGTTGTATCCTTATCAAATGTCTAACTTAGTGAAAACCCTGAATGTATGTATCTTATTAATGAGCTTCTAAATTAGGGGGAGTAGGTACTTGTTTTTAACAGTACTCTCATTAAGACAATAATAATCCTAGACTGGACAGAGCTTCCTATCTTTCTTTTTGACAAAGAAGAAAGGGGAGGCCATAAAGGACTTTGAGGGTCAGATTCAGCTGTTCTGAAGATTTTCCTAAAGGAACTTGTCAAGCACCTCCTGCTTGTCTCTGTTGAGTAGGTAGACCTTATAATTCTTAGGTTAGAAACCCTTAGTTAATTCAATTGTATAGTCCTAAGGATAGTGTTTAGGAAGCTAGTCAAATTCCTCTTCACTAAAGACTTTAGGGAACTCTTAGACAAAATCTGGCAGGCTGAGTCTATGTGTGTTCTAGAGTAGAGTTGTTCTAAGAGGGTTCTAGACTGGTTCTGTCTTGAACATCTTTTAGATTGACTCTGTTCTGTCTTGACTAGAGTATGTATCTACATATTTATCCTAGTTGAAGAAGAACAACCAGTCACCTTCATCAGAACTGTTAGTAACATTAGAAGTGTCTGTATCTACTCAGAACAGTAGTACAAGGTAGCTGTAAGACTCAGAACACTGATCAAACACAAGTGTCTACTCTAACCAGTCAATAGTAGGGTTGTGAGCTTTGAGCCATTTGAATCTAATAAAGATGTCTGTCTTTCTAAGGTTAGTAACTCTGAACTCAATACTTTCCTTATAATCCTGAATAGTCATCTGTAGTTGGACAAACTTAGTAATCCAACTATTCCAGTTTAGAGTTCTGTCCACATTGTATACTAGGATTGGAAGTAGAACACATTAAGTAGAGAGGTAGTGTTCCTACATGAAGGCCTTATTAATACACAAACTAGTATATCTACTATCTACTAGAACTATTGTTTAGATCTGGGGGGATTCTGAGAAGGGAGCCAAGAGGACAGGGACCTAGAGCTAGTGTCCAGAATGTCCTCTAATGAACTACTACTTGTTCTGAAGGGAACATACAGTTTGTACAGCCTTGTTGTCTAAGAGAGTAAGTATATGTACTAACATTTCCTCATTAACCTCTCTCTTTCAACAAGGACAGACTCATGTCCTTAGCTGTAAACTCAGCTGAGACCATCCCTACTTGATACTACAAACAAACTACTAAGTAGTAAACAGGGCTAGATAGTGTTCTGAATGTTCTAAGATCTTAGAATATAGAAGTAGCAGGTTAGATTGTACAGATTTAGACTTAGATGAAGTACAAAGAGAAGAGTCAAAAGAATCAGAAGAAATAGGAGAACTATCTACTTTTGTTTTTGACTTTTTTCTTTCTAATAAATAATTTTGTTGATTTACTTTTTCTACTTTTTCTACTTTTTCTACTTTTTCTACTTTTTCTGCTTTTCTTACTTTATTTATTTCTAATCCTACAGTGTCTATTGAATCAAAAGTAGCTATTAAAAATCTGAGTCATAGCCCTTTAGTACTACATTTACTGTTGAGCCTTTACAAAATCCTAGAGTACATAGTCAGAGTTTAGAAGTTCTAAAGTGACTTCTGGATTTGTAGAAAAGGCTTCTCACTACAAATCCTACTTGTCACTCATTATTACTCTAATGACCTGACAGATATACTGTTGCTTCTATAGACAGTCCTTAATCTGGTGCTCTGACTTTCTGTAGGCAAAGTATGCTCCTTACTTTTATACTTCTCTAATGTCTATTAGAACAGATTGATTACAAATAACAGGTAGATCAATCTGAGGGCTTGGAACTGTTAGAGCCAGACACATGTGTAAGTGTTCCACACAGACTTGACACATCCAAGCTACAGCTTGGTTGAAGGAGATAGTACATGTCTTCTACTTAGTGTAAGTAACCAGTTCTAGTATTATTCTAAGAATCTTATTAACCAGTTCTGAGTAGAGAGCTTTTTCAAGCATTCTAATAAGGACATTATTAAACCTGAGTATGAATCCTGCCTTCTGGGCCAGGATATTAAACTCCTGAAAGAAGGCATTAGTAGAACATTTGCCCTGTCACAGAGACACAAGCTTGTTCTACATATTACACTTCTTATTTGGATCAATGAAGGAAGTACAGAGCTGTCTCATGAATTCCAAATACAACTCATTGTTCTGAAGTCAGATCAGACTTCTGATCTAAGGTCCTTCAATCTAGTTCTAGGCCCAGGTAGCTGTATTGCCTTCCTTTATGAAGAAGAGGACAAATAGGACATGATTAAGATCTGAGGATAGATCAGTTGAAGTAGTAGTCACATATAGTTTGACTTGGCACTAGAAGTCCTTAAAGTGCTACTCATTAAAGTCTAAAGGGTAGGCTACATACACTTTCTTTCTAGAACAGGTTGCAACTTCTGGAACAATTGGAACAGGTTCTGAAGGGGCTAGAGGTATGTGGTTGGTAAAGGCCTCTTAGATAGAGGTCTACACATATTGAGCTAGTTCTACTCATAACTACTGATTTAGTAGGACAGTAGGGGTGACAGTTAGTATAAGAGGGTCTATGTTTACACTACAAAAGAATCAGTACTAAACTAAAAGGGGTAATGAATAGAAGAAGGGTGGTAAAAGTTTAAGAGGGTTTAGAAAGTTTAAAATTTAAAAATGTAGAAGGGTTGGGACAAAGAAAAGAGATTGACACAATAGTGAGTACTAATACTCAAAACATAGGAGAGTTGTAGGGTAGTAATGAGTAGTCTTGATCTGATGTTAGTAACAGTATAGAGGGGACCTGAAGGCTCAGTAAGGGGACTCAGACTACAACTATCCTACACAACAGAAATACAGAATGCAAGCACTGAAACATAGTCAGAACTTGTAGAACAGGCAGAGAGAGAGAGTGAGACAAGAGTAGAGTATATAGAGTAAGCCTAAGAGTACAGGACTACCTAGAGTAGACAAGATCAAGACTCTAGAACTAGTCTGATCTTGTACACTTATATATACTAAACTACACAAGAGTACTCAGGGAGCATGAGCTACTAAGAATGATAAGCTACAAAGAATGAAAGAAAGGAAGGTTAAAGATAAAGGTACAAAGAATGAAGGGATGGACAAAGGGTAAGAGACTATAGAATGAACAAAGAATGAAGGGGTGGTCAAAGGAATGGAATAATAAAGTAAGGAAGGGTAGTAGTAAGAGTCAGCATACATATAGTTCATAAACAGCACCCCTGAGGGATGGAAGTCCTGAGTTCCAGTACAGAAGGGTGTGGAACCCTTGGAACTGAAGGTACAAGAGTAGAGAATTGTAACAAATATCAAAGTACTGTATTGTGTTTATCTCTCTGTATTGTATTCTAGTGTTAGTACAATAGTTTACTTTCGATCTAGAGCCTTGTACTACCAATTGTATAGGTAAAGGTTTGGCTAATACAAGTTTCCTAACACCTATTTGATCTATAAACTTGGTAGACATGAAATCTGCTAATGATTCTGAATCAATTAATACTCTCACTAATTCTCTATTGATTTTGATTGTAATTATGATAGAACATAGTATTAATCTCTTAAAGTCCTTAGTATAAGCTGTAGTATGCTCAATTGTATTAAAATTGTTGAAGTTAGTAGTCATAGTATGGATTTGTACAGGTAAATCATACATATATGCTCTATTTCTAGATATAGGACACAAGTCAATATTTTCCATACTTGCAACTGAATACATTAGCTCAAACAATTCAGGATTAAAGATATCCTCTGTCTCTAATAGTTCCTAATGATTGTAAACGTATTTGGCTGAATATTGAGCTTGTCTGAGTAGAGAATACTATTCTCTAACATTAAATCCATTCAGAAAAGCAATCTTGACAGGTAATGTGTACTCATTTCCATTCTCCCAATTGTCTATGATTGTAAACTGTGTATCTGTATTTCTGAAAACATAGAATCAATTATGTAGATACTTATTCTAGAGTTTCCTGTTGCATTTCTAGTCAAAACAGTATGGAATTCCTTCTATAAGGTATCTAGTAATTCCAAAACATACTGTATCATTGTATTCACTGTAGAAATTGCTATTTCTGTAGATTGATCTCATTCTCCTCTGATTTCTCTTTCTAAGTTCAGCATTTACAAGGGGAATCTTCAATTCTGAAGTGTCAGAAGAGGTTTGTAGCTTTAAATCCAATTGTTCTAGACTAAATACTTGTAAAATAGTATTGTAACCAGCTAATGAATTGTAATTCTCATTCTTCTGAGTTGTAGATTCATAACTATTGTCTGGATAATGTATCTTAATAGCCATAGATTGTATTCAAGACATAGAAGATGATGGATCCATTGTATTGTATACTATAAGATCCAAATCCAAGTAATTATTGTCTTCCAAAGTATTAGTTAACTTATCTAGAACAGAATAATTGATATTAACACTCTTAGACAATGTATTTGTATTAGAAACACTGTTCAGTTTTACTGTACTATGTGTAGGACAATCTTTAGCTAAATGCATAGTCTGTTTACAGATAAAACATTGTCCTTTAGCTCTCATATTGTTTAGTTCAGCTTGTGAATGCCTTTTTACACTTGTAGAATAAGTCTTCTTACTGTTCTCTTGCTTATTCTGCCTAGTATCCTTGTATTTCAGTTTGTAGTCCTTAGATCAGTCTTTCTCTTTTGGACTTACACTGTTAGACTGTATGTACTGCCTGTTACAATTATTACAATTATAATCATAATTCCTGTCCTTTGGTTGATTTCTATTGTCATTCCTATAGTTCCTCTGGTTGTTCTTCTTCCATCTACCTTTTCAATAGTCTTCTTTGTTATTCTGAGGATAGAATCAATCTCTAGTATCTGTATACTATTTAATTCCAACAGCTTCATTTGCCTTTTCAATGTTCTCAAGCCTGTCTTTGAATTCTTCATATGAAACTATGTCTGGATTCAAACAATCCAACTGTAATTGCCTTTGATACTTAGGATGAAGTCCATCCTATGCTCTCCTAGTTAAATCTCTATCAGAAATATTGTCTAGATTGATTGCTTTCATTTCTAGATTGTACAAATATTCCTGTATGACTCTGTGTCCTTGTTTTATTGTATTAAACTCTTTCCTAAGCATTTCTACAAAGTTAGAGAGGAAACAAAAGTCTATTAGACCTTTAAAGAATTGTGATAAGGTCTATCAAGATTTGTTCATGCCTATTTTCTGTAAATAGAAGTTTATAGCTTGTCCTTTAATGAAATTAGGTACAGTATATGACAAAAGTATTACACAGGTGAAAAAATATATATAACTTCCCCAAAACACAATAATATTACACTCTGTAAATTGGTACTTGTAGTCTAGCATTTTATGAATACAACACTCTATAGAGTATTAAATTCCTTTCAAAAATGAGTGAAAGCAGAGAAGAATACAAAAAAGGTCATTTTCAAC
>NW_006760389.1:612911-628670 GCF_000271605.1 Fomitiporia mediterranea MF3/22
TGAAAATGACCTTTTTTGTATTCTTCTCTGCTTTCACTCATTTTTGAAAGGAATTTAATACTCTATAGAGTGTTGTATTCATAAAATGCTAGACTACAAGTACCAATTTACAGAGTGTAATATTATTGTGTTTTGGGGAAGTTATATAGTTTTTTTCACCTGTGTAATACTTTTGTCATATACTATAGTACTCCCACTTGTTCTTTAGAGAAATAATGTAAACCTGATTGTTTCATGTACTGATTGACTTCCATGACAAACTTAGTGTATTTTTGAAGGTTAGGTTCACCTAAATAAACTGTAGGAATGATAGGTTTTGTGCTCTACATCTGTATCTTCAATTTGAGAAGTTCCTTGTTCCATTTCCTCTTAGTAAGCTTTTTACACTTTTTAGTACCTTCAGAATCACTTGAATCAATGTCTGTAGGTTTGAATAATACATTACTATCATTACTATTGTCAGAACTCAAGTATCTGCTTGAATCTGAAGGATCCAAAGAGCTATTGCCTGGATCTAGGTCAGGATTCTACCTTTTTACAATTTCTACTCTCTGTATTACACAATTCACATAACTCTTTCTTGCAAGGTTGTCTGAGGGTCTCACTGATGCGAATCTACTTGTCTATAGTGTATTTGAGCTTTGTGGCTCAATAGTATCTTGTGTGGTTCTTTTTCTGTGGCCTTTACTATTCCTATCTACACTGTACTTAATAAAGGGTATGGAACTACAGTAGAAATTCTTTTCCTTGCTCTCTTTACCTTTCACAGTTTCTGATTCGTCTTTACTGTCATTAGAGGCATTTGGAACTGTAAGTTTCACATTAGGGTTCAGTCTATTCATTTTAATATTGTGTTTTGTACTGGGTGTATATAGTATTCCTTAAACATTAGTATGATAGTGTATATATACAAGTATTTTATTCTGTAATGTGTCTCCTTGCCCTGCTAGGGTGTTGTATCTGTAGTAGTAGTCCTTGCCTTGATTTTCTATCTTGGGGCAATATGTTTCTTGCTTGAAACAAACCAGTAATTCCTGAGGAGTTTTAGGAGCCTTACTGTAGCCTTCATTTCTGAAATTCTATTGTCCTGATTCTGCATTTTGTCTGTGCTCTATCTCCTGAAAATACATTCTTTGTACATCAGAATCTGCTTCACTAGAACTGTCTAGTTCTACCTGACTGTAATTATGAATGTCTAGAGCTTTTCCTTTATTTGCTCTTACACTTTTCTTATTACTAAGTATAAGTTTACCTAGATCTTTCTTCTAAGGACATGTACTTTCAAACTGTAGAGTATCCTCCAATCATTTGGGCATTCTTTTAGTAGCTTGTGAGTGTTGAGGACATACTTTCTAATACATCCATCTAGCTAACTCCTCTCTAGTTAGTTTGGATGGATCAATTGTGTCCAAATCAATGTTTCCTTTATGTTCCTAATACATACTATTGTACTTATGAGTTCTCTTGTTCAATTCCTTAATATCAATTCCTTGATTGAATGGACTGGCTAGCCTACTCATAGCTTTCAGTGTCTCTGGACTAGGGACATTCCTGAATGTCTTTCTGACCTTCTGGAACATTTCCTACTGTAAGGAAAGTGTTGTTCCTTTACTAATACTCTTGTTCTTACTAACAGAATCCTTAATACTAGTTTCCTGAGTGTTTACACTCTCTGTACCACTATTATCTACTTCTGTGAGCCTAGTAAGATAAGCACTTGCTAGTGTCTACTCTACAGTGTGTATCAGTCTAACAATATACACTAGTACAGGTACATACCTTTGTTCTACCTTACTAGTATGTAATAGTTCATTAGAGTGCCTCCAGCCTTGTGTAGACAAGGACTTATCACCTAGCAAAGGGTCATCAGATTGTCTCCAGTCTATAGTAGACAAGGACTTATTCTCTAGTATGTTAATAACAACTTCCAGACTTAGGGGCCCTTCTAGGATTGTCTACTAAGGCTTGGTAGCCACATTGTGTTTAGTACTCAACAAATAATCTTATTGTCTATTATCTACATACTCTGTTAATTTGAAATCTATAGTGTGTACTGTTTTGAATCTCTCTACATTCAGAGAGAGCTACTCTTTAGCACTTCTGAATGATGCTTGCCTCTTACAATATTGACAAGAAGGTCTCTCTGTATTGAAGGGAACAATCCATTTGTATCCCTTAAGCATTCTGAGTATCCTAGTAGTTATAGTAAGAGTATATGTGTCTCTAATTTAGATTTACAAACTACTCACTAATTTCTTTGAATTTGAAGGAGTACTAGACAATGTGAGGAATGTATTAGGGTAATCAAGCCCTCACTTCCAGTCATCAAATCCTAGCAGGTTTATAGAAAGGTAGGTTCAGTCAAAAATGTGTAAGAATAGGTATACTAGCCTTATACAAAGATTCTCTCTTTACTAGCACACTCAACTACTGACTAGGATAACCTAGTAATTGAGCACTAAGAAGGAGAAAGAATCCTCTAACCCTTAGCTTGAAAACCCTTTATATATGTGTATACACATGTAGTAGAATACAAGGTAGTCTAGTGAACAAAAAGGAAAACACTTACAAGCACCTACAACACATGTTGTACAAATGCACAGGTAGTACAATTGTTACAAATCTATAGAGTCTAAAGACTTGATCCCTGTACAGTCTAGCCATTCCCTCAACTGTAACCTTTGTAGTAGTAGGAAGAGTATGTATTTGCTAAGAGAAACAATCTATAATAACACAAATAGTATTAAATCCCTTAGACTCAGGCAATTCACTAATTAAATTAACAGATATTATCTACTAAGGTCTAGCAGATGTATTATAAGGATGTAATGCCTTTTGTCTTGTAGTGTGTAGGGATTTTGTTCTTTAGTATTTATTACAGTCTTGAACATACTTCTTAGTGTCTGTCCTTATCTGTAGCTACCAGAACTCTCTCTAGATTATTTCAAGCATCTTCCTATACCCTAAATGTCCTACAAGCAGGGAATCATAATATTCCTTCAGAACCATTAGTACAAGGTCTAATAGAACATATATCTTTGAATTCCTGTATATATAGTCATTTCTAATAAGTATACTAGCTGGGTGCTCCTCTCCTTTGTCTAATAATTCTTACTAAGTGTTCTAGATCTTTTACAGAATGACTTTACTACCTGTATACACTATTCCTCTTAACTAGGAGTATTTAATAAAGGTAACATCTTTATTATCATACTCTCTCTTATTAAATTGAGGACTTCTAGACAGTGTATCTGCTTTTGTAAGTATTTTTCCAGGTTTATATATTAAAACAAAGTCATAGTCTGCTAGTTCTGTTCTCTAGCAAGCCTGTCTGTAGTTTAACTTGTAGGGAGCTTTAAAGTATGTCAAATTAGTATAGTCAGACCATACTTCAAAGGTTTGTCTTACTCCTAACAAGTACTAGTGCTAGTTCTTAATAGCTTTAATAATAGTAAGCATTTCTTTATTATAGATCTTATAATTTTACTCTACAGAGTTTAGAGACTGAGATCTGAATACTATAGGATACTATACACTATTTTGCTTTTGAGAAAGGACTGCTCCAAGTGTGTAATTAGACAAATCAGCTTCTACTCTAAAGAGATCATACTCATTTAGAATTGTAAGGACAGGCTGTGAGCTCAATTGTCTCTTAAGCTCTTCTATAGCCTCTCTTTACTTATTTCCCTAAGTAAATAGAACCTTCCTAGTTAGTTTAGTAAGTAGACAAGCTATTTTGCTATAGTCCTTGATGAATCTCTAATACCAGTTGTAGAAACTAGTAAACTGTTGTAATTGCTTCAAGTTCTTTAGTTATAACCATTTATTAATAAGCTTTACTTTTTTCAGGTGTATTTGAATCTTATTGTTCCTAATAATGTGTCTAAGATACTTAGTAGTAGATCTTTCAAATTCATACTTCTAAGGTTTAAGGAACAAGTGATTCTCTTACAGAATTGTAAAAACCCTTTGAACTAAGTGTCTATACTCTTTAATATCTTTAGAATAGATAAGGATATTGTCTAGATAGATAATAACTAATCCCTCATTAATTAATTCACTAAAGATATTGTTTACAAAGCTCTAGAATGTAGTAGGAGCATTTATAAGACTAAAGAACATGACTGTAGACTCAAACAATCCTAGATTTGTTCTGAAAGCTGCCTTCTACTCATCACCCTCTGATTCAAATATTATAGTATCTCTAGCATACATTAAGCTTTGTAAAGTACTTAGAATCTTTGACCTTATCCAGAAGCTCTTGAATTAAAGGTAGAGAGTACTTGTTCTTAATAGTACCTTTATTAAGCTTTCTGTAATCTTGAATCAGTCTCAAAGATCTATCCTCCTTCTTAATAAAGAAGAAAAGTAATACTATGAGGGACTTTGAATATCAAATCCTTCCTAAAGCCAGATTCTCAGAAATAAAATCCTTGAGTGCATCTTATTCTCTAGAAGCTAGAGGGTACACTTTTTAATCTGTAACCTTAAAGTCTGGCTTTAGATTAATAGTATAGTCCTAAGATTGATACTCTAATAATTACTCAAAGGATTCTTTACTAAATACATTCTTGTATACTTTAAAATAATGAGGGATTGTAAAAACCAGGGTAGGATTATTATCAGTTCTCCTTAGGTACTCTAGAACATCTGGATACGTCTCTGGTTCATCTAAGGACATAGAACAACTGTCTAGACATTTAGTAAAGGACACAATACCTTGTTCCCAATTAATCTCTAGATTATACTTGTTTAACCAATCATATCCTAGAAAGATATTACTTAATACTAATGTAGTGACTGTCAGACAAATTGTCTCTGTATACACTTTAACAGAGAGTTTCACTTCAACATAGTCCTTTAGGAGACCTCTATCATTACTTATACTATTAGTATTGAAAACTAGGAAGGGATTCTTAAAAGGATATGTTGTTAACTTGTTGTTCTTGACAAAACCTGTATCTATGTATGATCTAGTACACTCTGAATCAATTAGAGTATGTGTATTAATGAGTCCATAATCTGTTTTAATTGTTAAGAACATATCCAGTTGCCTTCCAGTGCTAGAGCAAATGTACAAAGCTTCCTTAAGAGAAACTGAGTCTATAAGTTTATAAAGAATGTCTAAAACCATTCCTACATCTTCCACCTCTTTACAGACTTCAGAATCAATAGGTTCATTAAAGAAATAAGAGTCTTTACTGTCTAGAGTGTTATAGTACAAACAATAATTGTCTATATTTGATTTAGATGTTTAGCATTAATTATTTACATAACAATAACTCTGTTCTAGCTCTTCCTTAAGTAATACAGTGTTTATACCTGAGGATTGACAAAAGACTCCTCTTCCTCAATCTGTTCCTTGTCTGGTTCTTTATCTATAAAGTCCTCTTCCTTTAATTCCTGTATTGCCTCTACAAAAGTAAACCTTTCCTTAGGTCTTATAGCTCTGAGAATCATCCTAACTCTTTAATACTGAGAAGGACAAACTCTGACAAAGTGACCAATCTCTCTACAAATGTAACAAGCTTGATTTTTCTTAGTATTGTTAATCAAGATATCTATTGGTTCTCTAGCTCCTAAGAATGTTTTTCTATTAAGAGTCAACCTGAAAGAATGTAAGGTTGGTTGAGAATTTGTCTATACATTTGAGGCTTTAGAATACACAGTAGGATTGGATTGAGGAGAGTTGTGAGCCTTGTTGGAAAGATTAAAGTACAGACAGTTGTTAGATTAACTACTAGAGAGTCCCTTACATGTAAGAGTCTCTCTGAGTTGAGTTTCATTATTGTCAATCTGAATTACATACTTTTTCCATTCATTATAAGTACTTATGACTAGTAATAGGCACATTAACTGATGAAGTACTTTAGGATTAAGAGTATACTAAAGTAAATTAATTAATATAGAGTCATATACTTTACTACTTAGTCTAGCTTCAGTCTTAAGAATCTTAAACTGTTAGAAAAAGACATTTACAGAGTGATTTCCTTACTTGAGTTGTCTAAACTTCTGGATAGCAGTTTCTTTCTTACTAGGGTCATTAAATGATTGTCCTAGTTGCTCTATAAACTCTTAGAATGATTGTGTACAAAGAATTTTGCCCTTATTGTCTGTGTTTTGAGTAACCTAATTTTCTACTTATACAGTAACTGTCCCTTTCTTTAAATAAGAAAGTACAAAGAGTATCTTCTTTTTACTATTATAGAAGGCTCTTTCATTAGTAAGAATATACAGTAAACATTCTCTTTTAAAGTCCTAATAATTCTTGCCTCCCTTGTACTCTCTAAGAGTAGTAGTAATCTTTTTAGAGTTTATAACAGGAGTATAGTACATTACTACAGTAACAGTTTGACTAATAGCTTCTGTAATCAATTAAGAGACTGAATTCATGTCTAAGTACATATATACATCTTACTAGGGCTGTACAGGCTTGTAAGAGAGTGTAGAGGAGTTTCCTAAAGGATTTAACATTGTTCCTAAGACTAGCTCTAATAAATCAACTTCTAAAGTACTGAATACTCTTTCAAATACCTGAGCAAGCTCTAAAACGTCTGTGTCTTTGTTAGAGGCTAGTGTGAATGATTATAAACAATGTATAAGTTCTAGGAAACATTCCTTCAACTAGTTTACTACCTAGGCAACTTTAATCTTTTAGTTTTAAGCTCTTAAGCTATTTATATACACTTTGTTCTAAGTACAATCTAGTGACTCTTATCTAATAACACTAAATAACTGTAAGACAATACTGGACTTTCAGACTGTAAGGTCCCTAAAGGCATTACTACTTAAGAGAGGCTCTAGTTAACTAGTAAACAAAGGCTAGGGATTGAGCTTCATAAGTAGTAGGTTAAAAAGTGTTTAGAAAAGAGTATAGTTATGCAAATTTTAAAGACAACACACAAACTCAAAAGAGTGAAAGAGAGTAAAGGATGGTAACAATACAACCTTGAGAGTAGAGTATAAAATAATAGAAAAATAAAGTAACAAATGAGTGAGGGACAATATAAAATTAGTAGGATAGTAAATTAGTTTAATAGTTCTTTAAGAAAGTAATAGTATGTTTATAAAGGGAGTAAGGAATTCTTAAACAAGTAGTAGCTTAGTTTAAGCAAACTAATTAAGTAGTGGCTCAGATTGGGCAGATTTAGTAGATTGGGCAGATTGAGCAGATTGAGTAAGAGGTGTGACTGAGTAGTAGCTTGAGTTAGAGAAAGTCAAGTAGTAGCTCTAACTATATGTAGGAAACAAATAAAACAGTAGTTCAGACTCAAAGGAGAGTAGGATCAGATAGAGAGGATAGTTGAGTAGTAGCTCAGACTAGGAGGATTTTGATCAAGTAGTAGCTTAGACTAAGAGTAGTATTAAGGTAGAGATGAGTTTTTTGACTCTTATGTTAGAGGAGATGTGTTCTCTAGGTTGATAGTACTCTCAAACTGTGAATGTAGACCTACAGTCCTTAAACCAACTATATTCCTAAAGCTACCAGCTAGGATTTATGTTAGGAGAACAAGTAGGAATACAAGAAGAGTCAAAAAACTAAGAAACTACTGTATCTACAGGTTGCTTTTTATAATAACTAAATAACAAGAGTAAAGTAAGGAATGAAACTTGAGAATAAGATTAAAGAAATAATAAGAACAAATATTGTGAAACTAACAGGCACATTAGAGGTTAGGAAGAATTAACAGAATGTTGTGTATTAGAGAATACAGACTAAGAGACTATTGTACAAAAGAGGCATAAGTTACTATATTAGGTGAGAAATGGATTAGCTGTGTTGTGATTGTATATACTACCTTGTGTCTCTGTAGCTCTCTCCTGTACTCAATACTAAGACAATCTCTATAAAACTTTGTAGAATAATAGATAAGATGTTAAGAATTATGAAAATCCAGTAGTAATGTTGGTTTTTCACAAAACTGACAGAGATATGAAGAAAATGAAATAGGTCCAATCCTGTAATCCTAACAGTACTACAGACAGAATCAGCACCCATTACAGTCTATTACAACAATTAGGGAGTAATACAAACTGTCAAATCTAAGAAGATCACTTTCAACACTTAAACAAAACACTTTAATTGTTAGGAATTGTAAAATACAGTAACTAAATTTGGAAAGCCTAACTTAAGACTTAGAACCAAGTAGTTTATAAATAAAACTCTATTAGTTACAAGTCTAAAGATTGGCCAGATCCTTAGACTACCTTTGTTGTCCTACTTAGTAAGAACTCTAGCTCAGTATTATAAACCTCTAATCATTACTAATAAGTAATCAATCTATTAGTAGAGAGAGGGGACAGGAAGGAGTAAGTACTAAGTCAGTTAGGAAAAGGTAACAAAACCTGTAGACAAGGTCTTTATCTCTCTAAGGTCAAACACATACTCTAGTACTGTATTAATTAATAACCTTAACTAAAGACAAGTCATTTAGAATACTTGTATAGAGAGGGGATCTGGAAAGAGTATAATGTTCAAAGTAAGAAGAATGGTAGAGAAAGACTAGAAGAAAACCTAAAGAGATAAAGGAAAATATTATACTTACTTATAGGAAAACTACATAGTTAGCTAGAAACACTTTGTACAAAAACAAAGAACTATTAGAGCTAGTAAAGAGTCAGAGCTAGTACTCTAAAGCTCTATACTTGAGGAGGACTAGTACTATATAAGGGAAAGGAACAGAGAGCTCTAAGGAGAGACTACAGGAAAGTAGTCTCTTATATACACTTTACTTATACAGATAGGAAAGTTATAAAGTTATAAACACAAGGAATACATGAGGCAATCTAGAACTCTAGTTGTAAGTTCTATGATTAAATACAAAAGTATAAAGATAAGGCTAGAAGTTAATAAGGATAATTGTCTCCTAAACTAAGTTAATTAAATAAGACTTAGGGAAAGATTTAGAACATTAGTTGTTAGTTCTAGAGTGTACATGAGACAGTCTAGAACTTTGGTTGTAAGTTCTAGGGGTAGTACAAAAGTACAGCCTTTTATATTACAGAAGTTATAAGGAGTTATTAGAAGTCATAATACTCTACCTTATAAGAAAGTGTATTACAAACTAGTGTACAGGAAGTACAGGTTAAGTTAGACAGAGTTATAAGAAGTCTAACAGAACAATAGAAAGCTCTACTTTATAAGAAAAGTATTACACAGCTTACACAGTATAACTAGTTAGGAGGACTCATAATGAGTCATTAGAAGTATGAGAGGAAGTATAGAAGACATAACAATATAGTAAAGAAGTCATTAGAAGATTAATCTAGGATACAAGAAGACACAAACTAGTGTCAGCAGATTAATAGAAGACACAAACCAGTGTAGCATACAGTCTAAAGGATTAGCTAGCTCCACTTCATAGGAACAATAGTGAAGGGAGTTACTAAAGTCACTAGAGTAACATCACTCTAGTAAAAGGTATATAAGGAGGCCAGTTTGGCCCTCAAAAGATAGTTTTATCAACTTAAGCAACCACCAATAATTGGAAATACGTATGGTGTTTTCTGCATGACATACACAATAGCAACAGTGCTGATATGTTCTGTGCCAACTTCCTTTGCGACTTTCTCCAGTGCAGCACTCATTTTCTTCAAGTTCTCATTTTCATTATGCATCCAATCCAGCTGGAGTAAAGTACGTCCCTTCTCGCCTGATGCCAAACGTCGTTCCTCTTCTGCATCGGTACGGAGGTGTCCTGCTGCTAAGACATTCCATGGCGCAAGTGCTAAACCGTTCGCGCGTGCCATAGGGATAATTTCGCGCTCGAAGCTACGGTCCATAACATTCCACGATCCCTGGTAAATGACGAAAGGTGATTTTCCACGGAGTTTCGCATACTGATTGGCTGCTGAGACAACCCACGCGGGGCTATCTGACACCCCCAGGTAGAGGACCTTCCCAGTAGCGACGAGGTGGTGCAAACTGTCCATAACCTCCTCGATTGATGTACTGAAATCCCACCAATGTACATTGTACATACAGGATGTCAATGTACGAGGTACGCAGTTCCTTAAGGCTAGCTTCCACGCTTATCTTGAGTGATTTCGCATTGTTTCCAACGTAGTTCGCTTCAATAGCGATGTCAGTTGCCGAACGTTTGAAGTTTGCCGTGTACTTTTTTAAAAAGAAGATGTGAAAATGAGCTTTGCGAGAAGAAAAAAAGCTGAATATCGCTTCTAGTCTTTGTTGCAATCACGAGCTGGTCGCGGATACCATGCATTTCTGCCCATTCTCCAATGAACATCTCGGATGTTCCCTCTTGACCGAAAAAAAACCGATTAGTTGACGATATGGAAGTCTATCGGGGCACAAACTATTCATTAACTGCACCAATGAAATTACCACCCGCATCGAAGTAAGCATCAAGAAGCTTGAAGGATGACTCCTTATCCATTGCTCCCATGCCCATATCTGCCCATTTGTCTCCAATATTTCCTGCGCCGAGTTGGAGTGGCGAAACTCGAACTCCTGCTAAGGGAGAGAGGACACAATAACAGTCCAACTGAGTGAGTATAGTTGCTGTGGTCCGGTTCTGGACCGGTCCACCCCTCCTTTACCTGGACTGTAACCTGGACCTCTTCATACGGTCTGGGTAAAGGAGGGACCTGGACCCGAACCTTTGTGGACCACTGTTGGACCGGACCTAAGGTCCAGTCCAGGTCCAGTCCAGGTATGACCTGGACCAGTAGAACTTATACTTACAGTCGACTCAAGAGTGTGTCCCTAGTGTGAGTAGAGGAGTTCAAGCATCCTACAACAAACAGTGTCTATTCTTTTTTTTGTAATATGTAGCTAGTGCTTTATACTAGACTATTTACAAAGAGAATGATAATGAGTTTTAAGAATTTCAATTGCTTCAAAAGTTTCTGGAAGAAGTCAGTTACACCACTTTGTATCTACAAGCTCTACACCTGAAAACACACACTCACAAGGTACAGAGGAGCCTTGTATAGCAAGGTAATCCTGAGCTATGTGAGCAAGAATTGGATAATGAATACTATTCTCCTAAAAGGAGTGTTAGTACAAGGAATGAATGAAATATATAAGCTCTACTCACTTTCCACCATGTGAGTATATTAAAGTTGTCTGTTTTCTTAACAAAAGGATCTTTGAGGTAGTGAAGAAGTTCCTCTCAAGCTACCTTAGGCATGGAGCTTCACACTGTAGACAATGCTCTGCAGCAGCCTTCAAGCAACCTATACTCAAGGTAGACAAAGATGAGGTTGGTGGCTTCACATTTGGTGGTGGACTTCCTAGTGTGACCTCTGAAGAAGCTTGATGACTCTAAGAAAAAGTTAGAAAAATATAGTATAAATGTTTTCTACTTACCTGTAAAGTCCTCTAGCAGATTTCATCTTTATACTTATCAAACTAGGGTAGAAAGTTAATAAAATAAAGAAAAAGTTAAAGACCAGACTTAGAATTCTGTACTTCAGACACCTTGACCTTCTTAACACTCTCAACAGTAGATGTCTTGACAGGCTTGCACTTTCTGGCTCCCTTTGGTTCATTACTGTCAGGTGAGTTGTTCTCTAAGTTGCTTTTTTCTGTAGTAATAGCCTCCTTATACTTGGAGGACAGAGCATTATAACAAAGGTTACAGTATGAGTAGCTATTAGTAGTACTACTAGTAGAAGCACTCTTCTGTGCTTCCTACAGGTCAGGTGGCAGTGAAACAACATTATCACTTGGAGAATACAGCCATTCTATCTCTAAAGCATTCTTGAGAGTACTGTCTGTACAGAGAGCAGGTCTTTCTAGGTCCATAAGTGTAAGAAGAAAGCTTATGCAAAAAGAGTGCAAATTATAGTTCAACCCAGTCTAAATATGTAAATTGTAATACTATAGTACATTTTCCTACAGCTTTATAGCTAATTCTACTGTATTTTAATACTTATTTCTACTACTTTATGTATGTATCAAGTAAGGAGTAAACACTCTGAATTATATGTCAACTCAACTGGGTGTTCTTGTATTAAAATAGAAACATGAGTCCTGGGTCCAGTCCTTAGTCCTGAAGGTCCAGTCTGGTCCAGGAAAATACAGCATTTCCTAGACCTGGAACTGAACCTGTTCTGGACCTGATTGGACCAGACCTATTGTGACCCAGACCTCAGGTTTGGTCCTAGGGTTGACCTAGGTCCATTAGGTCCAGGACTGAACATTAGCAACTATATGAGTAAGTGGTTTAACTTTATATACCTTAATATTAGATTGTACTCTAGATTAGGAAATCCCTAATTGTCTTATGTAGAATTACTACACTTAGAATGTCTCAGACTATCAGACTTCACTATGTAGTATATAAGATAGACACTTGCTTGATGTCTCAATAAGAGAGAGTACTTAGAGTACTCCTACTACACTTGTTAAAAGGTTATAAGCCTTAGTACTCATTGAATGCCTCTACACACTTGCTCTTACAGAACACCTTTGCCTCCTACTAGACCACCAAGCCCTAGACCTCCCTCTCCCCTCAAACCTATTACAATGTTGTCTACAACACATACCTTTGTTAATGCTACAATGAAGGACTCTAACATTACAAAGTTCTTTGAGGGAACAGAAAAGTTAGCTAGTGTGAAGGGATACAAGATATAGCACTTGTACATACACAGTACACTTGCTACCATGATACTCTTAGACCATCTAGAGCACAATCCCCCTTCCTCTAATGATGCTAGCATACATACAAGTAATGTTTTGTATCATTGTATAACAAAAACAATAACTGATACAATTTATGTAAACTTTACAACACATACAAGTGTTAGAAGTCTTATGAAGGTGCTTTCTGAACAATACAATGTTCAAACAACAATGACACATACTGTAGACATATCTATGTTGTTTACAGTAAAAGGGCATGTATTACAGTTTGATAAGATGTTAGACAACATTGAACAAATCTATAGGCAGTTGTCTACACATAATAAAGCCCCTAATAACAATACATACATCTCAGCAATTAACCTTACTACTCCTTATGAGTATAGATGGGTAGTAACAATGCTAGACAGGCAGATTACCTATTATAATCAACTACTAACAGTTACAGTAGCTCAGAAAGATGTTCTGATACTAGCTAAGTTAATACACAAATTACAAAACACATATACTGAGTATCATTCTTAGTACTCTCAAACAAAACAAGATACTGAACAAGACAGCCTACAAATGAAAGGCAAAAGTGTAGCTAAAGGCAAAACAAAGCCTTATAATAAAGTTAAATGCTATAACTGTAATAAGTACAGGCATATGTCAAAAGACTGCTGAAATCCTCTAACAAGCAAAACAACAGAAGCTTGAAAGAAAAAGTATAAGCAAACAGTTACTACTTCTACTACTACTACTATACTGTCTCAACCTGCACTTAATGCAGCAGTATTCATTAGAGACAATAACAAAACAGTATTCATTAAAGATGTTAATAAAACACTAATGCTAGAGTCTACAATTGTAGAAGCCTCAGTATCAAGTTCTAGCAGCTTACCTGTTCAATCTGCTCTATTTACTGAATCTGCTTTATTCACTAAATCCAATGTATTTTCAGTATTCAAAGTACAAGAGGATAGTGTCATACAAGTAGACAACTTTATGAACTCATTTGACAATACAAAAGAAGTCATTAAGGAGTTTAATTACAATCCAAACATATGTATCAATACAATACATTATAATGATACTGAACTAATACATTGTATTAATATATTGGACTCTGGTGCAAATGTACATACTACTTCATACTTGTTCTGTCTTACAAACGTTTGGAACTCGACCCTAATAAACATTACAATTGCAAATAAATTGTCATTCACACTTAGCAAAAGTAGAGTAATGACATTTAATGTAAAACTATAAGACAAAGTTAATGAGCATAATAAGGTGAATACAATTTCACTACAAAACGTATACTATCATCCTAATCTGAACTTCACACTTGTTAGTGAAGCACTATTATACAAAGTAGGATATGTTTTAACAAAAACAAACAATGAATGTATTATTTATTCTCCTACTCATACAAAGATTGGTGAAATACATGTACAAAATAACTTATATATGATAGTTTCTCATCATAATAAACAATCTATTAACACAATCACTATCATTGATTTACATTGACAAATGGGTCATGTTAATTTCAATTACTTGTACAAACTCATACAAGAGTATCCTGAGATTATAAGTTAAAGGATAACAGATAATAAAAATACACAGTGTACAGATTGTATTAAAGCAAACATACAACACAATGAAATACCAAAAATACAAACAACACTTCTTGCACAATCTTATGGAGATCATCTCCATATTAATATTTGGGGACTTGCTCTAGTACAAGCTTACAGTAAGTACAAATATCTTTTTACTATTGTAGATGACACTACACAATAGGTAACTATACTACCTATGTAGGATAAAAGCAATGCTTTTACTGAATATGTAAAGTATACAATGAGACTCTTTACACAGTACAGTATAAGAGTTAAAACTCTCTAAAGTGATAACAATACAGTGTTCCTAAGTAAAGACTTTACTATGTATATTGAAAGTCAAGGAACAATACATAGATTAACAGTACACAATACACTACAGCAGAATAGAGTTGTAGAATGTATATATAAGACTATCTTTAACAGCATACATACATGTCTATTATTAGCAAAGTTACTTATAAAATTCTGAGTATATACAGTACAATATCAAACGTTTATTTATAACAGAACACTGAGAGTTGCTATTAATTTCATAATACTATATTACAAACAGTATAACAAACATTATCAAATAGATAATATACAAGAATTCAGCACATATTGTATTATACACAATGAACAAATGTATAAACTACAACCTAGAGGCTAACACACACAATGGTTAGGTTATGATAACAATAGCAAAGGTCACTTAGTGTGCTATAATAATAAAGTTACTGTCAAACACAACATACAATTCATAGACAAACTAATGTCTAGGATTGAAGGGGAGAATAATCATAACAATGATACATCAAACAATGATGAAACTCTTCCTAATAATAATAATAAAGATAAAGAACCTGTTATACAACACTCTACACAAGAGCTAAGACTGGTTAAACAAACTATAGGTTTAAATTACAAAGACAATATAAACCTAACTATGTATCTAACAGAATTTAACAAATTCCTTAACAAAGTCTATAACAATCCATTAATGTATTACAATACTATAACACATATAGACAAAGAACAGTAGATTAAAGCTATAAAGGATGAAATACAGTCACTTCAACAATGAAACACATAGATATATACTATCCCCCCTATAAATACAAATATAATTGGAACGAAATTTGTCTATAAAATCAAAAGACTAGCTAACAGCTGAATAGACAAATACAAAGCACAATTTGTAGTACAAGGATACACTCAAAAGAATAGAATAGACTTCTATTCTGACAACTTATTTGCTCTAGTAACAAAACTATCAACAGTACAATTATTGTTATCTTGGACAGTATCTAAGAACTACAAAATACATTAGATTGATGTAAAATCTGTATATCTTTACAGAGAATTAAATGAGGACAAACTCATTTATGTGAAACTGTTACTAGGCAGGCTACTTACAGATATTAAACCTGAACAAGCATTATACTTAAATAAAGCATTATACAGATTGAAACAAGCAGGTAGACAATGGTACAAGAAGATTACCAAACTACTGCTTAAGATCAGATTAGAACAAGCTAATTACAATCACACTGTATT
>NW_006760389.1:629021-671565 GCF_000271605.1 Fomitiporia mediterranea MF3/22
TAAAGTTACTGTCAAACACAACATACAATTCATAGACAAACTAATGTCTAGGATTGAAGGGGAGAATAATCATAACAATGATACATCAAACAATGATGAAACTCTTCCTAATAATAATAATAAAGATAAAGAACCTGTTATACAACACTCTACACAAGAGCTAAGACTGGTTAAACAAACTATAGGTTTAAATTACAAAGACAATATAAACCTAACTATGTATCTAACAGAATTTAACAAATTCCTTAACAAAGTCTATAACAATCCATTAATGTATTACAATACTATAACACATATAGACAAAGAACAGTAGATTAAAGCTATAAAGGATGAAATACAGTCACTTCAACAATGAAACACATAGATATATACTATCCCCCCTATAAATACAAATATAATTGGAACGAAATTTGTCTATAAAATCAAAAGACTAGCTAACAGCTGAATAGACAAATACAAAGCACAATTTGTAGTACAAGGATACACTCAAAAGAATAGAATAGACTTCTATTCTGACAACTTATTTGCTCTAGTAACAAAACTATCAACAGTACAATTATTGTTATCTTGGACAGTATCTAAGAACTACAAAATACATTAGATTGATGTAAAATCTGTATATCTTTACAGAGAATTAAATGAGGACAAACTCATTTATGTGAAACTGTTACTAGGCAGGCTACTTACAGATATTAAACCTGAACAAGCATTATACTTAAATAAAGCATTATACAGATTGAAACAAGCAGGTAGACAATGGTACAAGAAGATTACCAAACTACTGCTTAAGATCAGATTAGAACAAGCTAATTACAATCACACTGTATTTTACAAGAAACAAAATAATAAAATGATTCTTGTAACATTTATGCACATCAACAATATTACAATTATTAGTGAAACTATTGCTATAATAACAGTATTTAAACATGCATTAAGACAACACATTGTATTTACTAATAGTAACAAAATACATTGGTTACTTAGTATTAAAATAAGTCAAGATAGACCTCAACAAACAATTAGCTTATAGCAAAAGCATTATATTGAAAGTATAATCAAGCATTACTACTTCAAAAATGAAAAGGCACTACAAACACCTATTACTCCTGGAATAGATCTATCTAACAATACAAACAATATGTATAATACAAACAAAAGTAATAATGAAACAACACTATACATAAATATGGTAGGATTGTTAAGATATGTTGCAGACTGCACATGGCCAGACATATCTTATATTACTGGGCAATTAGCATGCTACTTACAAAAGCCCTAAACACATTACTACAAAGTAGTGAAACATTACTTTGTGTATTTAAAATATACAACAAATTGCTGGCTTCAACTTGGAAGCACAAACACCTTAAAACTACAAGGCTATTGTGATACAGACAGACGAATGACAGAAGGACATAAAGCAATAAACAGCTACATCTTTCAATTAGCTAAATTGACTATATCTTGGTCAAGCAAACAGCAAAACCTGGTACCACTATCTGTTTACAAAGCAGAGTTGTAAGCACTAGCATATGCTACTCAAGAAGCTATTTGGCTCAAACAATTTGCTAAAGAAGTACTGTAGACTGAATCAGTACCCATTATGATTTATTACAATAATCAAGGTACAATAAAGACTGTAAAGTCTGACAAAATAATGTACAACACTTGCACTAAACATCTTGATTTACAAAAAGACTTTGTACAATGTTACATTCAAAACAATTACATTAATGTATGCTATGTTCAATCACAGAACCAATTAGCAGACATCCTTACAAAGGCTCTCCACGTCCTACAGATCAAGCATCTAAACAAACTATTAGGCATACAGTCTTAGTTCTTAATTAATGCTTGAAGGGGAGTATTAGATTGCACTCTGGATTAGGAAATCCCCAATTGCCTTATGTAGAATTACTGCACTTGGAATGTCTCAGACTATCAGACTTCACTATGTAGTATATAAGGTAGACACTTGCTTGATGTCTCAATAAGAGAGAGTACTTAGGGCACTCCTGCTACACTTGTTAAAACTTAACAATTATTATTATTATATAAACATTTTGCAATAATATTACAGTATTTCAAGTCTTAATACATGTTTTCTACTATGAGAAAAGGTGTTGTGAATGTAAAATGACAGGGGTGGTTCAAGGAGTAGTGATGGTTCAAGGACTGATGGTCTGACACACAGTGACTGGCCACGTGACTAGTACATCCAAGCAGGGCTTCACCTTGTCAACTCTTTATCTGCCTCCTGACTCTTTTCCTAAAAGAATGAAAAAATCGTCTTTTCAGAAGTAAGCTGCCTTTGCTTTATTGATCCACCCTCGTTACTGATCATTGATTTTTCCTTCCTGTTTTGTTTTTCCTTGATCTCTTGTTGACATGACAGTGTCCTCTGTCATTGTTCAAGAGCTTGCTCAGAGACTCAACTTTGACAATGATTTCCTTGCTGACTGCTTTGCTTTAGGCAAGCTCTCAATCTTGGGGGACGGGAAGAAGACAGTCATGGACGATGTTGTCAAGGCAACCCGCCTCACTGATAGGTACCCGAACGCGAACAGTGATTTTTATGGAAGTGGCCTTGCCTGCATCTACAAGTCAGGCCCTAGCTGGCCTGTATGCAAGGGTCCTGAGGCTCAGGGCATCGTTCGCGAGCTTCGCCCCGTCATCGGTCACGCGATTGGGTCCAAATGGCTCTCTATTGGCCAGCTCATTTACGAGAGCCTTGACTCCATCCATGTGAAGTGGACTTCCATCGATCCCCTTGCTTACGCCAACGAAGGGGAAGCTAGACCATTCTGTCCTCTCATCGTCTCCGTCGGTGTGGAGCCCCAGTCCCTCCTCTACGACAACGCCGTTGCCGCTGCCGACGGCGTCAAGAGGATTCTTGCCGAGGCTGGCTTCCCCGACGTCGAGGTGGCCTTCGTCGAGTCCACCATCACTCGTTCCGTCGCTGCGGGCCCCAAGCTCCTCTCGTTCAACCCTACCCTCGACGACGTCCTCGAGCTTCGCAAACCATTCACTACTATTCTTGGCCTTGCCATCGCGCCCCTCACCTATCCTCACTATGAGGGCACTGTGGCTCTCTACTTCCGACTTGGCAAGGACACGAAGCGCACCGCCATGCTGACCTGTGCACACGTCGCCTGTCCCCCTCCTGCCTTCCCCAACAACACAGGCGTGACGCAACCAAGGACAAGCAAGGAGATCGTTGCACTCGGCAACAAGGCCTATGGTGACTCCGTCAAGGCCATGATGGGTACCATCGGTGACCTCTTAACCTACATCGAGGCCTGGAATGACGTAATTGAGTCGCTGGGGGAGCCTGAAGAGCGGGAGAACAGTAAGGTTACTGCGAGGCGTCAGGAGCACATTGAGTTGGTGGAGAAGGCGACAAAGACAATTGAGCAGGTGAACAAGCTCCATGACGAGGTCACCAAACGGCGCACCATCCCTGACCAGCGCACCATTGGTTACGTGCTTCACTCTGAGAAGATTGAGGTCTTGGTCGAGCCCCACAAGTTCACCAAGGACTGGGCCCTGATCGAGCTGTACGATGAGAAGATCGACTGGCCCGCCTTCAAGGGAAACAAAATTTATATTGGTGCGTCTTTTTCTCGCGTCGTTTTTCCTTCAGTTTATCTGAACCTGATGTTTCTTTCCTTCACAGGCGGTAACCTCTCGATCTCAGACTTCCGCAACACGATGTATCCTAACGCCGCTGATCGAAAGGACTACCGGTACCCCCAGGATGGTTTGCTTCAGGCTTATGGTGTAGTCCAGGACGCCGAGATCCGAAACCCCCAGAACCTTGAGGCTAACGGCGACAAGTGTCTCTTCGTCGTCAAGAATGGTATGGCCACCGGGACCACCGTCGGTCGCGCTAACGGACTCGAATCCTTCACCCGCTACTATCCCGAGTACGGCATCAAGCACACCTCCGTCGAGATGGCCGTCATGCCCTACGATAAGAAGCACGGCAAGTTTTCCGACGCCGGCGATTCCGGCTCTATCGTCCTCGCCAGGGACGGCCGTATTGTCGGCATCCTCACCGGCAGCAGAGGCCCTGCTGACGAGACGGATGTCACGTACCTTACTCCATACTGGTGGATCGAGGAACAGATCAAGAGCAAATACCCTGGCTGCTACCTCTACGAGGTCGTCCAGTAAGCGTGTCGCGAGCTTGGCAAGCTCGTCGCATAGCAGACTTTTTCTTGACAGGCCTTTTCCTTGCTCACTTCTCCCACCACTCTATCACTTCTCAGCTTTTCTCGTCTTGTATCCCCTCATCACACTCGCCCCCTCCTTCCTATCCCTCCTTTTGTTTGTTGTGCTCATCTTATTTATTCACTCGTTGTCGATGCCAACGTTGTAGATCATTGTTCAGGTTTGTCTTTTTCTTCTCCTTTTTCTCTTTACCTTTAACTAACACTGTCTGTCCTTGATATATAGGTGGGTACTTCTCAAGCCTTGTTGACTTTGTTGTCTAGGTTCTAGACTACCATGTTCGACCTTGGTCTGACCTTGTACAGTATTGTGTAGCTTAGCATCTTGGACATTTGTAATGTAGCTTATTGTTGTCTCCACTCTGTGTACTATTACTATTGTCTCTTGCCTCCCCTCCTCTTCCATCCACACCCTGCACTCTGCCCCTGCTGCTCCCCATTTATTTAACTCTCCAAGATGTTGTTTACATCTTGTGTGTAATTTTACTTTGAAATAAACAATGTTCATGTGTGTTATGCTTATAATTTGGCTGTGTGTGTATAATGAAGTTTGAGACTAAAAGGCCAGATTTGACTTAAGCAATTCACCAACTGATGTGTTGATCAACTGATATATGTACAAAGTTTCAGAATACATGGGTCAATGGAAACACTACAAGAAATTTTGCAAAGCAGACTACAAGTTAATTCTGTCAGATTCACAAACTGTCGGATTTTTCTTAATTTTATTTCTCGGCTAATCTCTCTCAAACTTCTTACATGTATTCAAATAATACATGAGTACCTACAGTTAAAGTTTTAGAGGGAAATATTGAGAATTGAGTGTGTAATTATGTTCCGTTTAAAGGAACAGTTTTTGACTGTACCCATTGTAGTGAGGTTTCCTCATTTACTAGGCACTTTATGGGCCTGCTACTGTGGCAGTGTACTTCAGAAATGGTTGGCTGATTCACTGCATGGCTCTGCAAGGCAAACAAGAGGCACTGTCGAATGTGCGTCGCCTTCTCTATAGTTATATTAACATAAACGGAGTTCATCTGAATCACTATTCAGCCCCACATTCTGTTATTTATAAAGTGCGCAAACCTTTTGCCGCCGCGCCTTCCTGTTCACTTGGCGGCCCTGTGCACCTCACAATCCGGAGCCGACGTTTCCGCTGCAACCGATACCGAGGCCAGTAATGGTCATGTGAGCACAGGCTTAAGGCAATTTCGTGCTATGGGCATGGCGCATCTGACTCTTCTACTGGCGCACCTGGAACTTCTTTGACCTTCTCTGATATTTATAATCGTCTCTACCACTTCATGAAGCTGGTCCTTTAGCTCTTCGGGCTTTCGTATTTTTAGTCCATGTTGATCGTACTTCTATCCCCCATCGTTCGTTGTGTCATGCATAGCTTGCTTTGACCATGAGGACTGAGTGCTACCGAGTTTCGTGACGACAGTGGTCCGATTGTCCGAAGAAACCCCAGGAAATAATATATAAAGCCGCTTAGGACAACACAATTTCTATTCGAGACGAGCGAAATGGCCATCTCTGCGATCTTAGCATCCTTGTTTGTGTTGTTCAGTGTTGGCACTGCCAGCGCTAGATCGTGTTCATCACTGCCTAACCCTCTCCCGTTCCCCACAGATCTGCCGATCATTGAAGCTCTACCCAATCCATTCAAGTTTTTTAATAATGAATCAGTCCGTTCTCCCGAGGATTGGGAATGTCGCCGGGCGGAATTGAAGACACTTGTCCAAGAGTATATGTACGGGTATTATCCCAACCATTCCCTGGAGCACGTCACGGCTACAAGAAATGGTAGCCAAATCACGATCAACATTTCCGTCGGCGAAAATTCGACCTCGTTCGGAGCGACACTGTCGATGCCGACGAGCGTTAATGCCACGCCAAAAGCTCCTGTGCCAGTCGTGATCAGTACGGATCCTGTGAATAACACGGTCTTCTTAGGCTCAGGCATTGCTTTGGCGACGTTCAGCGTCAATGATGTTGCTGCCGACAACATTGTCCCAGGAGGAGCATTCTGGGACTTGTATTCCGGTCGAGACATTGGTAAATTTATACGACGCAAGATATTCTTCTGGCTTGTAACTAATTTTTTCAAAGGTGTTATCACCGCGTGGGGTTGGGGCTTCCATCGCGTTTTGGATGCGATTGAACAAGTAGCACCTGAGCTGGACGCAAAACGCGTCGGCGCCATTGGTTGTAGCCGTGATGGCAAGGCTGCTCTTGCTGCTGGTATATTCGATGAACGCGTGAGTTCCAGTTCCGTTAATATAGCCAACTCTTTTCTTAGTTAGTCTATTGTAGATTACCCTTACTATGCCTATGTCCAGTGGAGCAGAGGGCATTGCACCCTGGCGATTCCAGTTCCAAGAACGTCAGCATTATTTTTGATGTTCCATTATTACCTGAGCACTTATTTGCTTCTAGTCGGCGAGAACGAGAAGATCACGAATATCACTGGTGCATTCCCCTATTGGATGAACAAGAATTTGATCAACTTTGTCAACAACACACACCAAATTCCGTTCGATGCTCACTTGAACGCGGCCTTGGTTGCTCCCGTGAGTAAAACTCTCCGAGCCCGCGTGGACACTTGGTTCAAGGTCTGACTTAACTCTCATAGCGTGCAATCATCTGGGATGAAGGTTGGTGCCGTCTTGTCACAGACAAACATCTTCATTTGTAATTGCTTATATATTTTCTGTATCAGGAGAAACTGATTACTGGGTAATTATGTTATTCTTCTGTAGCTTAGAATAATTCTGACTCTTTCCTAGACCAACCCGGAAGGCGAGGCCAGAGTGACATTCATAGGTGCCAAGCCGGTCTTTGAATTCCTCGGTGTAGGCGATAAAGTCGGGGTTGCAATTCGCGACAGTTTTCACTGTGATATCTTCGGATAGTAAGCATCTTTTATAACCAAATTATTTGCAGATCTGCTGAGGCGATTCTGCCGTAGTACAAACATCCAGGCATTCATGCTGAACCAGTTCTTTGGAACTCCCACGGATCGGAATTACTCCGATATTTCCCCTTACACTCTCTTCCCTTCCGCCTACCCATGGCTCAACGACGTCCCCGGAAATAACCACTGAAATTGATGTATGGAAAACAGCTAATGTGAGTTCCACTGTGTGCTGAAAATCACGTCTTTGTCGTTCGTATTTTGCTGGTAACAGATTGTGCGATTTGTATAATGTATCCACTCTCTACAGTGCGTTTTATTTGAATCCTACTTTTGCCCGCGTTGGGAGGCCCAATATCGGGGTATTGTTACTCGTGTATTTACTTTGTGTTGTGCGGATGTCTGTCAATGCCGACTTCTTTCGAGCATATTTGAAAAGAGTCGTTTTCGACTCTTGCAATGGCATTATCCAAAGTGCTGCAGCACTGCTTTATTGCAAAGAACCCATCATTTCCTCTAGCCTAACTCTGCAAGTCAGGGAACTATTAGTATAGGTTCTATAGAATAGCGACGCCCGGCAAACAAATACTTGAGCGAACACGACAGACAAGCTAAACATTCAACCGATCAGTCGAGAGAACATGACACGTATTTTCTGCGCGGCAAGGAATGTCGAAAAACCGAATGGAGAGAGTTTCACAGCGAATTAGTTTGATTTATTCTTAGGCATGGAGAGGTAAACCGACAGAAAAATTGAAAAAAGGCCAAGCGGAAAAATAGATGAACCTCCAGTATTTTTCTCACGGTCACGATGGTTTCATCCCATCGTCAGCCAACGAAATATTCAAGCTCAAGCTTAGAGTCTACCATGTAGCTGCATCATATTTCCGTTGGCCTCTGTAACACATCTTCACTCCATATACCCTCAATAATACTACTGCCGATTCGAAATTGCATTTGGTCTAGTGGAGATGAGACAAGGCTATGAATTACTGTCTATTCACTGGTATACAGTTTACCAGCCATGCACAACTCGTGACTTTCTGCCGTCTTGTAAACCACGAGGATGAGCGGACCGTCCTACACCACATAAGAGAGGCCGACATAGGACCTGCGGAAGTCTGTACGCGTATCGCACCTTGCTCTTGTATTGGTATCGACGGCTTGAGTATGTCAACAACGACGACTGCCACTCGTGCTTCAAACGCTACGATTGGAACTATCAATGGGTCTGCTTCTTTTGAGCCTATCAAGATAGGTTCCTTAATTTGCAAACCACTCCATCCTACTTTCTGTGCTGAGTAAGCGCTCTCCGCGTTGCATTTAACAAAATATTTGTCTCATTACTTGTAGGATTGAAGGTATTGACTTTTCGAAGCCCGTTCCTGCTGAACAGATTAAGGACGTCATCGAAGCTCAGAACAGGTGAGTTTATTACTGGCAATAGAATGACCTTACACATAATCAATATTATCATAGATTTGGAGTAACAGTCTACCGCAATACTGGTCTTACAGATGAGGCACATATTGCATTCAGCAGGCAACTCGGTGAACTAGAGAAGGTTCCCAAATTTCGTGGTCCGAACGTACCAGACAGATTTGGCTACCCTGAATTGTTTGATGCGGGCAACACCAATGCTGATGGTACGATAGTGCAGAAAAATAGTCGCCGATGGTGGTATAACAAGGGTTCGTGTTATTCCGACAAAAATTGTGGTGTCAACAGGATTCAACACTGTTCCAACAGGAAACGCACTGTGGCATACCGACTCATCATTTAACCAGCATCGTAGCAAATATTCGATTCTTCTTGCTCATCGTATCCCCAGTGAAGGCGGCGATACTGGTTTTGCTGATGTACGACGTGCATATCGAGACTTGCCCGAGGATCGAAAGACGAAGCTACGCGGACTAGTGATCAAGCATGAGTAAGGGATTTTAACTTATGGGTATCCCAAACCAGCGCGCTGATGATGAATGCGCTATTATCATCCAGTCTCTGGCACTCTCGCCAGGTTTCCGCACCTGAGGAGTATAAGACTATCACGGAGGACGAGAGGCGTGCAAAGCAGCCAGCTTACCATAAGCTTGTGCAGATCGCACCGGACGGTGAAGAGGTATAACTTCTAACGAGACGATTTTGCTCCTACTCACCCAGTTATTTCAGACTCTTTATATTGCCGCTCATGCTGCAGAGGTTGTTGGCATGTCGAAGGAAGAAAGCCAGAAACTAATCTGGAAGCTCATCGATCATTGTACGCAACCTCAATATACGTTAGCAGTGAAATGGCGCCAACCAGGTGATCTTGTGAGTCCCTCTCCCTAATATGTACTTCTGTCGTGTATGAAAACTGATTCGTCCCCGTAAACAGGTTTTCTGGGGTAAGATATCCCCGAGTCACCTCATTCCGCAGATATTAACCATATTTTTATAGATAATCGCTGCACGATGCATCGTGCAACTCCATTCAGTGACCAGATGGAAATTCGCGACATGCGTCGCACGACGGTGTATGATGACGGTCCGGAAAAGGACGGTGTTCCGCAGGCCGCTGCTATACAGGCTTGACGCCGTAATAATTCTCCAACTTCCTTGATGTTTTAAGTATATATGTGGTCATGTGCGGTTAAGTGGCTTTGAGTAAACACGGTACGGAACCAGATGTCTGTATGTCAGGAAATCATATGTCAAATGGAAACGGATCACAGTGTTCAAATAATCATTATAGCCAAAAAAAAAAGGATTGTTGGTTTCAATTTAAATTAAATTAAATGATGCGCCGCCACGATTAAATGACATTTAAGCATTCTCACGACTCTTAATCAAAATGTAAAGTTTCTGGGGCCGGGAATAGGGATGGTTCCTCGGTGAGTGTCTTTATACTGTTTTCTGAAGAGACTCGACAATACTGATTGTATTCACTACAGCTATAGTGAAATTTTTTTGCCTGATGTTATCAAACCGAGCCTGCATGAGTTGTTCATGAATCGTTATGGTGCCCTGGTTTCTTGTCCAGTGTCCACCCATGAGCACTGAAAGGAGAGGTTCTCCAACAGCTCAGGACATCACTACACTAATAGCAAGATTCATCTTCAAATGTCAACGTATCGGCAAGAGTCAAAGCATTTGTACTGAAGTGTCGAAGTGTCAAGAGTGCGATAACGTTTACTCAACAGATTCTAATGCCACTATTGAATTTTCCATTCTATAGACACTATCACGTGAATGATTGCCAGGACTTCTATTGTCAGAGGACAATCTAATCTTTTGTGGTGATGGACTTGTGCTTGATTGGATCTGTAGAATATTATTGAGTGCTGCATCCAATGCAGTCGCGAATGAATGTATATTTATATCGAGAAAGAAAACTGTTAACTAACCTGAGCTAGTCCATCTCCTGTGAACAAAGGAAATTGTAGACCCATCCAAAGCGACCGTGTCTCACACCCTGAGAGTTCTATAATAGCACTAACTGAAAAGGTAGTGTCCCATATCCTAAACACAAAGTATTGAAGTGCAGTAAAATATGTTATAATGCATTACGCTTTTCTGTCGCAAATTCGAGTTTGCCTGCTTAACTTGTATGCAGCAATGCATAAAACACATAATGCATTGGATCCAATCTTCTCCCAATGTCATGTGTTATAACATATATTACTGTATGTGCATTATGCAAAGCGTTTCTCAGTGCGTACACAGTCAAGAGTCGGCGAAAGGTCTCCGAATTTATCACGGTGGCTTCGTAAATATCAACGGCCAGTTGAAATCACACTATCGATACACGAAGAAACTTCCCAGGAGGTATCTTTTTTCCCGGAATTTAACAAGAAAGCGTGATCAACGGTGATAAAACATGTATGCGGTCTCACGCGGAATAGACTTACGCCGATGTGATTTCCGCAGGCGTCCGATGGAAGTTCCAGATAGACAGATGCCAGCTCATCGCAAATCTTCGCAAGGTCGGGAACGCGCAGTCAAGCAGATAAGAATATCATCCGAGACATAGACAAACAAATTGGATGCACAGTTCGGGATTTGTTTAACCGGGTGAGAGAGATACATGGGACACAGGATAATTCCAAAAGCAGTGTTCGTAGCCGCCTTAACAGTCGCACAGCGATCCGTACACCGTCAAAATACGCACACACGAACGACAACTTCCTTCGGAGATCTCGATCTTCGTGGCGCAACTGTGCCTAGGTTCCTATACAGACTTGAATTGGAGCAAATCAACAGAGCACCGGCAGTGGAGTAGATAAAGATACGGAGGAAGCAAAGCCTTGGGAGCGGGACGCCATTGGAATGAATACGATGAAATGTATTGTCGGAGCCGGATTGCACCCGTTTGATAGTCGGCCCACTTTTGAGTTGTTCCTTTTCTCATGAAGAGTGCCCGAAGTTCCAGAAGTTGTTGAAGTTGATGACGATGTTGACTTGATTCGCAGTTTCTGCATTCAGTGAAAAGGTTCTAAGATGAACTGGCACACGGAACGAGCCATAATGTCTTGCAGAAGTGACTGGGGCGGTAATAGAAAGGCGGCGATGTATGTTTGCAGCACCTGAGGAACCTGAGGTCAGGTCCTCAGGTCTGGGTCTAAGATTGCGGCGCAAAGCGCGAAGGTTTGAGACACTTCATCATATACGAATTGAAATTAGAAATAGCACTGATGGTAGAATATGATACGATCGAACTCGGCCGTTCAGCAGAAGTCCCACCGATCGCGCTGCGTGCAACTCATTCCAATCGAAGTAGCACCACGATATTGATAGTCACGGTCTATGCCGCCTAGACACGGCCAGTTATCGCCTTGTAAGAATGGAAAATCATTGTAAGCAGCTGTGCAGAGATAGGAGCGCTGAGTGTACACTAGCTGTAAGTGACAGATAGCAACTAAATTGAGTGGGCAAGTATGAAATCACTGAAATGGTCTATACGGGATGAGCAGAGCTGCAGGGAATTCAGATTGACAGCCTAGGTGATCAAGGTTTGAGTGGCTAGGACAGATGCATCGGAAATGCGGGAAACCCATCCGAAGTCCGTTGAGGGAAGTCGGAAGAGAGAAAACGCCTGATTCAGAAGTCACTTTCCGCAGTGCCAGATCTCGCCCTTGGCCTCTCGGGATGCAAGGCAAGAATTAAATGCCTCACGTGGGAAGAAGGGCAGGGAGTCAATCGAGTTTACTGCACAACATAAGAGTGTCAAATTGAAGACTGTCAATTTCAGCATCCACAGCGACAGAGAATGACAGAGAGAGGTGATAAACCAGGAATTTATCGCAGTGACGATGATGATGAATTATTGGGGGGAGAGGGGGGGAGAATGAAGATGGCCAGGCGGATCGGAAGGGTGCAGCAGGTGCCGTGACGCGGCTTACGCAATTATACTGGATGTTGTAACTTGTACAGCCTTCGGCCTCATCTCCTCCTCCTTGTCTTTCACTGCTCTCTCATCTCTCCTCCTCTCCGCCGCGTTCCTCTTTGGCCTTGCTTTTATTCCTTCTGGCTAGCTCTTGCTTCTAGTCCTAACCCGCGTTTGCGAGAAACGCACCTCACGCATCTGACTCTAACGCGCCTCACCACTCTCGCGACCGCGGCTCGCGTCCTCCGTGCTCCGCAGCACCTCCATCGGTCTGACGGCATACAATAACGATCTCCCTTTCACGACCATAGCAAATTAACGTATCTGGTCAATCGATTTCTAACAATGTCCTCTCAAAATCCTGTATGTTTCTTCATCACATCATCTGAACAATGCGCGTTTCAGGCCATGGTGAAGCCATGCCCGAGCTCCACTCAAAGGACTTCCTCAGACGCGTTTATCTGTCGTTACCAGGTGCTGACTGTTTTCTTGTTACTCTTCAGATTCGGAGAAAGCTTGTCATCGTTGGGGATGGTACGTGGCATCCTAGAGCGTCACAACTCAACAACACTAACTGCGCGTCTGCTGTCTATCTCGCTCTCGCTCTATTACCGACCTAATTGCTTCCACATCAAACCGTCTTTACTTTACGGCACAAAAATACGCTAATGCGCAATAACGCCCCCTCTGCAACCCCAATCGTATTCGCGCACCGCAACGTGCAACTGTGCCTGAAAAAACATATTGCAATGACGTATTTTGTTTTGTCGGGTTTTTAATTGCTACACCAGGCGCTTGTGGAAAGACATCACTCCTGTGCTGCTTCGCTCTCGGAGAATTCCCAAAAGAATATGTAGGCCTGATTATTTTGTACCCGTTCGTCATCCACCTGATCGCTCACCGCGGTTTTTCCTTTTCTGCACCCACATGTATACCACTTCTGATTCGGTCCGTCCCTCGCGGGAATATTTCCACCCTCTCGTCTGGTGAATCCACATTGTGAACAACACACACTTCTGTATACGTCACTGTCGCAATCCGGGTTCTCTATGATAGCAACCAAGTACGTTACCTGACATGCCTTCTTCTGTACTTTCATCTTCCTTACACATTTCTTATTTTATCCACTGCTTTCTATCGCACGTGTTCATTCATGCTATTCTTTTCTCACTCCTTTCTTGAGTTTATGCGGATGCGCTTATTTGTGCTCCTTCTTGAACCCTACTCACACGTATCTATTTTTAGCTATTTTTGAAAATTACGTCGCAGAGATCCGATTAGATGGAAAGCCTGTACAACTTGCCTTATGGGACACAGCGTAAGTAGTGGGCAGACGTTGACATCGAATCCTCGGCGATTTTTGTTGTTCTCGTTTCTTTTTATTTATAATTTTTATTTAAATCTTTGCTGACGAAGTTCTTTTTAACAGAGGGCAAGAAGAATATGAGGTGCGTCATTCATGATGTTCGTGGCTGAAAAGAAGTGCTGATGCGCGATACTGAAAATAGCGACTGCGACCGCTCTCGTATTCAAAATCCCATGTGATCCTGATAGCATTCGGCATTGACACGCCAGATTCCTTAGAAAACGTCGCTGTCAAGGTACGTTTCGTCCTGTCTTTCAGACTTCCCTTTTTGGCGAGTTTTATCAACCTTCCTCTATTTTAGTGGATCGAAGAAGTCCGCTCCATCTGCGGGTCTGCGATTCCCGTGATCTTGGTTGGCTGCAAATCCGACTTGCGTCCGCCTCCCGACTCTCCGCTGTCGCATAATTACGTGCAACCGAGCGCGGGGCAGGAGATGGCGCGTGAGATCGGTGCGCGCGCTTATAAGGAGTGTAGTGCGCTGCGTGGTGACGGTGTTGACGACGTGTTCGAGGCGGCGACGCGCGCCAGCATGCTTATGCGCGAGGGTGTTCCGGGACATGGTGCCTCGCGGAATCGGCGTGGCACTGTGAGTAGTGGTTATGACGACGATGCAGCGAAGGGGTGCTGTGTCGTGTGCTAGGTTTATTACTTCTGGGTTTTCTTAGTAGGATGGGTAGCTGAGAGTGGTCTGTGCTCATCTTTTGGGTTCTGTTAGCCTTTACTAAAAATCGGACTATAGGCGTCATAGTTCCTTCCCATTTATTTGCTATGACCCGTCATTCAGTTGCTTGATGCCATTTTCTTATGTAATAAACATTCTGCCATATTTACACCTGTCATTTTTGCTCCATGCTTTTACGTCTCTACTTACTTATACCGACCCATCACCCTCCCGTTTCCGTGCCCCGCCTCTCTTCCAACTACCACAATATTGTTCCCTTGCCATAGCCGTAGCCATAGCCATACTCATACTCATAGCATTTTCCACCTTGCATCTAACTAGCTATGCCCCGATGTAACCAGCAGCACGTCCTCATTGTCCCTCTCTCATTATTAAATATCGTTTGATCATATCACACCACATCATCATATGATCTTATCACCGCGCTGTGCCTCTGAGGGTTTGTGCAAACGCATACATTTTCCCTCTTTTTTGAATTTCGTTTGATCACAGTGTATGACGTGTCCTTGCCTGATAAATGATCTGGTTATTTATGCGCCCTTTGTCATTGGTATGAGGACGTACGAGATGGTCCAGCTTCTTGTTGTGTACTGCAACGTTCATGTGTACGGGGTGTCTCAACCGCAGCGCAGCACATATTCACAAGATGGCATCAGTTACGGCTAGCCGCCCACGAACTTTTTTATATAAGACACTCTGAGTTGCTGTTGAGTATGGCAATCCACATCTATAAGGGGTGTGTAGACCGCAGAACATAATTGTTAGGTGGTATCAGTTACATCTACCCGCCTATGACTTCGAACATCCTTCATTGATTTTTAAATGATGCCTAGCACTTGTTAACGTGTACATCTTGCCACTTCAAGTCAATGTCATGTTGATGACTACGTCTCAGTGTCTGATAAGTTGAGACGGCAGTTCCGTGTGGCTGAAAGATGGAGCACTCAGCACGTGTTCCTCTTTCGTATCCATATTCATATGATCTGCCTTGTATTTAACCTTACTCCTAGTAATTGTATTCACTGGCATGTTTTCTTTTTTTTTTTCTCTTTTTTCCTTCTTCTCATTTCAAAATTCTGTTTAATCACACTAAATGACATGTCTCATGTTTTAGTCCAGTAATGATTTGCTTGTCCTTACACCCTTTTGTGTATAAAGATATATGAGATGCTCATTGCTCTGGGCCGTGTTGTGTATAGCAATCCGCATATATAACAATGTATGGACTGTGGAAGATATTCACAAGATGGTATCAGTTACGTCTTCCCGCCCATGAACATCCTGTATTGATTTTGAAATGAAGCCCAACACTTGTTAACGTGTATGTCTTGGCAATTGAAGCCAATGTCTTTAAGAGTTGATGGCTTGACTATGTCTCATGAGTTGAGACGGCACTCCCGTGTGACCGACTCGGGAAGATGGTGCGCTCATGGTCATGTAGGCCGATTATATGCGTGTGGGGGTGTAGTGATGGGCCACGAATGGTTGCATTACTAATGATCATGTAAGATAACTATGCGTGAGTGAGGCTACTGATAGCTAATACTGTCTGTGTTGCTTAAAATTGAATGAAGAGGAGGAGGAGAACCAAAGTTAAAGTGGAACCTGTGAGTTGTGCACGAGACACACGCGTTACTAGACCACTCAACCTCAGTAAACAAGAAACTGAGAGAAGCAAAGTACAACAGGCACTTATTCTTTACCCGCCTTAGTTACACAGCAAACATCTTTGATTTGTGTATGTTTTCTCTGCAAGAACAGATGGACCATTTGATCCATCTTTCCTTTATCATCATTCCATATTTATTGTTTCAGTCAGTACTGCTTCTCGCCATACTACATTTTTCTGTTTGATGAGTTTAATACGAAACATCTGTCGTTTCCCATGTACTCATCAGAGAGCATCTACAATAATTTTGTCTTGCTTAAAACCTATATAAGACTGCCTCTTTGGTCATTTTGCAGAAGTACAGGTCTACAATCTGACCCCTTATCTGCTTGCGCCAGCTGCCCACAATATGACTCTATCAACTCGCTCTGACATAGTAACTATTGACCCTAGCGTGGTTTCGGACTTGGTTTCTGTAAGATTTACGTCTCAGTGCTTCCAGGTGGCAATAGCGACTCTTCTAGTATATGACACCTGTAAGTAAAACAAGGTTGACCCTTGAAGTGAATTTACTCATTATCAATTATTCAAGTTATAACAATGGATAATGAAGTAAATTCTGATTTCCCTCATTCTAGGACTATCACTAACCGCTTGCATCAGGTCAAGTACTTCTGGGTGTGTATTATTTACTGACACACGATTAGATTTTAACTGTAGCTTCAATATACTCTACAGAGAACTCCTGTCAAATTCGTCAACATTATCTACTTCTTGGTGAGTAGTTTATTCATCTCTGACCAGCATAACTCTCACCAGGCCACTTTAAGAACCGATACATTGGCATTATAGGCGCCATCTCCTTTATTGTTTGTAAGTTGTATTTATCAGACTGCTTGTATAATTGCATACTTACAGCCATTTTAAGGGAATAAAAACGGAGTGAGCGTTGAACTGTATGCTCCCTTTTTACCAAACATGTGTATAAAACTGAAAGAATGTTTAGGTGTAAGAGTTAAATTCTTCCGTGTGTTACTATCTGTGTTAACCACCCGTAGGCAACTTTGCTTCCTGGACTTCGAACCTTTCCTGTGAGTCAATATGTGTTTACTGCTTACTACCATTTGCTGACAATTGTGAAAGTCTGGTCCACAATCATTCTAATCGATTGTTAGTGGAAACTAAAAGACATTCGAACTCAAGTAATTGATTATTTCTGAAGATATCCTGATGATCCGTACCCTTGCACTCTACTCTGAAGGTAAGCAACAAAAGTAATTTATAATATTTTACTCACATTGTTTAAAGAAAAGAAGTTATCAATAATCTTGAAGACACTTCTTACTTTAGAGGCATGCTTGAAGATAGCACTAATGATATACCTTGGCTTGATGCAGAGTAGTAAGTCGCTTTTCTGTGTGAATTGCAGAAGCTTACTCAAGAGTTAAGTTGCTGTCGGAGCTCTTCCAAATGGTATCACTGTGTGCGGAAAACTTGGCATTCTGCCGTGGCAACTGGGAATGGTTGATTGGTACATTGTTCAAACTTAAGAGACATATTACTTATATTTCGATAGGATTCCTCCAATGGTGTATGGCCTCATACTTATGGCCCTTTCACTTCACAAGGCTGCAGAGTTCTGGAGGATGTCAGCTGGTTTCAAAGGTTTTACACTTATTGAAGTGCTTGTTCGGGACCAGCTCATCTACTTTTCATTGTGTGTTGAACGTCTCACTTTATTTTATAAAACTAATGTAGTTTTTTTAGCGTTCTTGCATGCTGTGTATTGAACATTTTGGCCTTCAAAATACAAATTTCAAATCTGTTCTTAGAGATTCTTCGCGATTCTCTGGGGAGTCCGTCATTTCTTTGTGTTCTCGGCAGCCGGTTGTTATTCAACCTAAAGGAAGCAGCAGAGTTAGGGCTCAACGAGGGGACAAGTTACAGAGTCAAGTCAATGAGCAAAATGGCATTCATTATTAGCAAGCCTGTCGAAAGTAAGTCACTATTATATTTATATATTTGTAGGATTTACGAACGAGTCATTCAAGGGGCATGAGATAGAGACAGTAGATAGTAGATTAGTCTTTGATGCTAGGTTTGTAGCAGACTGTTGCTATAGAATTAAGTAGTCTTTCAACGTGTTGGAAATTTCAGAGGAAAGCTTTGTACTTAGTAGTTCTATACTTGTTATCAGAATACTATCTTATAAAAATACACAATGTCGCGACTGAATAGTTATATTTCAATGACGAATTTGTTTGTATTCCAAAATAACAGATTTATTAAGTTCAAGGGTGTGTCTAATATTATACACTAGTTAACTTTCTTTCTTTCTTCAAGTGAGAAATTGACTTTTATATTATCCTTATCAATAGCTTCTCTGATAGGTTTAATTGATATTCCTAATTCTTTCTCCAGCTTCTCCAAGTTTTGTTTTAGATAATTCTTATTTACTGAGTATGCTCTTGTCATGGTTTGGCCACTGCCAGGAAGGTCAAAAAGTTCAGACTTTGCATTAACGTTCTCCCTCTTACACCAATCTATTATGTAGTTTTGAAAGGCATGATTAAGGCCCATTTGAGGTCTTCTTGTGGCGACATAGAAGTAAGCACTAGCCATTGATAAATTTTTGCAGTGATGCAGATAGATTATAGTCACTGCTGGAGATCGAGACCGACCGAGATAACAATGGATCAGGATCCTATTGTTTAATTTGGTCCCTTCATTAATGAATTCAAATGCTTCTTCAAGGTAATCCTCGATCTTTGTATCAATTTTATCCAAAAGGCCAATACTCTTCACAGTGATCTCGGGAGACAAGTCATCTTCAGTGTCCTCCCCAAGCGACAAGACATGTGGTACTGAAGGAGGAAAGGCTTGCAAGTGGCTGTGTGCGAGCCTACAAAGATTCTGAATCCAATGTAGTCAATATCAAAATGGTTCCGTTTCCCTGGGTGCACAGAACATAAGGAACGAGGCGTATCATCGCGACAATACTCTTTTCGTTCTGATGTGCTCTTGTGGTTAGAGCTGCAGGCCATATTGTTATTCCCTGCTGCTTGGTAATAATCAACGAAACTAATAAGCAGATGATGAGGCTTGGCAAAAAGCAAAATAACACAAAGAATGTGTTCATGGCCTTATTCTCTCTCCTTTTCAGTATCTTTGCATTCTGTGTTTATAGTCCCGACATCAGAAATGATTAATTAATGTGGCAAAGCACTGTGAATGTGGTGTTTTGTTTTATGTGCCTATGATTGCTAGTTACTATGTTTGTGCACAATAAGTATAGAGAGAAAGGTAGGAGATAATTGGTCGGAAGAAAAATAACTTGATTTCATCAGTTGAGAGGGTGGGCAGGGCGAGCGTAACATTGAATAACTTACTTTGCAACAACAAGTGACAGGCTGTATACATGAAATGAAAGTATACTGTGGCAAAATTAATATTCTCTCAAAGTGGATATACCATCCTTTTTCATGAATGTACCATGAGATTGTTAGTCTAGTCAGATTCTCCAGACAGTTTCCTCGCTTAGTCTCAGGAATATTGATACAATTGAGTAAATAACAAAAGTTTAAGTTTACAAGTATTGTAATAAGTGGGTTATAGATCCAAAACATTAAGCAGTCTCATACTAATTGCGAGGCAGTTAGACACAGAGTAAGTGGCAACTATACTGCCATATCAGTACGTTTAGAATGATAATTCCTATAGGCTTAAGCGATTATCTTGCCGCACTTGTCGGAAACTCGGAGGTCGGAAACACGGAAGTGCAACACTCTGAGTACGGCTCGCCGTACATGCATTTCAAAAACAAAAAGGTGAGAAAGACAGAAAAGAAGATCCTTCCTGCTTCCCTGCGTGTTTTGCATGTGGCGTGTTGTCAACGTTACTGGCCGTGCAGCATTCCTAGTATTAAGCGAAGAGAAGGGATGTAGAGCGTGAATTTTTATTTATATTTGTTTGGCCAGCATGGCATGTATGTGATTGATTGTGTACTTTGCGGGATGTCTTCTAATTTCATCATCACCCCCTTTTCCACATCATCATTAAGCAGTGCTGCACATATGGACAGCTGCTTGAATGCACAGACAAGAATACTACCTATACATCTCAGAATTCGACAGTTGTGGTGTAAGAGAAGTAGTTAATCTGAATGAGGCGCTTTGAAGAAGCAAATTCGATGGATAAACATTATACAAATCAGAATCTGATATTATTTGTATTAACCATAATGTAAACGAAGTATCGAACCTGAACAAGGCGCTTTGAAAGAACACAGATTAACAGATAAACGCCACACACAAATATAACTTATGAATACATTATATAGCAACGTGCGGGATGAATGATCGAACCGAGGTCAAGGCGCAAACCGGCGTTCTTTGAGGAGCGCTGCCGGTTTGCACGCAAGATTTCTACGCTTATGGAGTGTTCAATAAAGTGGGCAGCTAAACTGTAAACTGTCGAAGCAATACGAACAAATTTGTTTGTTTTTGTAGGGAAGACAAAATTTGTCACTATTTGGCCCACGATAGGACTGCAGTTTATGTAATCCGTTAACGTCGAACAGTAAGAGGTATAAGTGTGTTCAGACTGTACTACTGACAAGCAAAATCAATTTGGATAGATAGTAATTTACAATTAGGTACACAAATTCTTATCCCCAAATCAAATTCAAATAAAATAAAAAAGCGATCAAGCAAAGAGAAAAGCGAAGGCAAGTGAGAGTAGGAAGTATTGATTATGGATTATAGCAACCAAAAGTGCTGAAGTCCATCACAAGGGGAATATACAGTTGTAGAGTTGCAAATGTGCAAGCTGTAAATGTTGTAGATGTGATAAATTGGTGTCGAGGTTGGTGTTGGTACCGCTACACTGGCGGAATTGGTGTGATTGAGGCGAGACGAGGGTTATGCATGGGTAGAGGATCAAAGGACGAAAAGAAGGATTTTAGGGAGGAGGGAAAACGAGACGCATTTTTTGATAGCAAGTCGTCGTTTCCTGAGGGATAGCATGGAGAGGACAAAGTCGGGATACCAGAGCCTGACAACAAACCCAGGTTCAAAGACGAGATGGGAGAGGAAGAGGGAGGCGAGGGATGTTAGGAGTGGGTATAATAAATCCGCGAACTTGAAAATTGAAACCAATAAAAGGCTCAAAAAATCGGAATGCAAAGATGAATTTAAGAGAGAAAAAAAGATGTGAATCTGTGTTGACCGAGTAGTGTGGTGGTCGATCGTATGCTCAACAGAAAGAACGAAGTGTGTTGTCGATGAAAGAGAAGAGAAAAGGTAATAAAAAGGTAAGGAGCGACAGTGGTTTTCCCGAATCAGCGGGTAGGTTGAAGATTCAGTCCGAGGTGATATTACATTGTGCAATGTGATGTGAATGGTGGGGAAGTAGGCAGGTAGGGGATAAATCATGGGTAAAAGAAGGTACGAGGGAGCCAAGGAGGAAGAGACGCAGTCTCATAGCTGCACAGCTCTAAGCGTACACCTGCAGACCCTCAACGAGTCTGCTGTGCTTCTCGCTACGAGGAGTTACGACTGCCTTGAACGGCATCGGGTTACTACAAGCCAAACAAGTCAATCAACCATCCTAACCGAAGGAGAGGAAATACGAACCTCGAAGTCCCACAAGCAAACGCAATTTCAGGTAACTCCTCCTTCCCCGTCTCAGAGTTAACGTAAGGCCGGATATCGAAAGCCGCAAGGAAGCATGCGTATGTGAGGAATACGGTTGCCTCGGCAAAGTGTCGGCCGGGACATAACCTGTGAACAAAGGACAGTTTTAATTTAGCATGCCGAGTCTAGAATATAGAAGATGGTGGATGGATGGTAGGGAGAAAAACGTTATAGGGTGGGACTAGAAGCATGGAAGCCACTCGGCCGCCGTCGAAGGACGGGAAAAAAGGAAGACGATGGTAAAAGGCCAAACAACTACGTACCGTCTACCGAACCCAAACACAAGCGTCGAAGGATCATCCTCCTTCAGGTTCGCACTCTTCTCAACTTCGATCTCATCACCCGAATCAGACGCATCGTCCCCCATTCCCTTTTTCTTGCTCATGTACCGTTCCGGGTCGAAACGCTCTGGATCGGGGTAGTACCGCTCATCACGCATCATCTGCCAGATGTTTGGTAGGATCATCGATCCACTGGGGATCGTCCAGCCTCGGTAAATATCTACTTGTGTTGATTCGTGTGGGATACCTGAAAAAAGCGAGGAATAACGAACATGGAAGGATCGCCGGTCAGCAAATGTTCGATGTACAGCACACGTCAAACGTAAAGAAAAAGACAACAACGCAAGGCTAACCAAGCAAGACATGGTCCATCGAAGCTCATGCCGAGTACAAGGCCAACGCGAAATGAAGAAAGAAGATGCTCGACTTCCGAGGGTCTCGAAGACAAGCGAGAGAAGTCAAGATAGAAAAGTAAAGATCGCAGATCCTCACCAATTGGTACAGCTGGGTTGAAACGGAAGATCTCCTTCATGATGGCCTCGATGTACGGCAGACTCGGTCTGTCCTCGTATGTCGGTAACCGGTCCGAGCCAATAACACGGTCAATCTCCTCCTGAGCACGTTTGACGATTTCCGGGTGTAAGGTCATCATCAAGAAGAACGTCGCAATAGTCGCTTCCGTCTACATGATAAATGCCATGTCAGTGAAATCCGGGATTACGGGATTACGGGAATATGTCAAAGTTGATGACTTGTAACTCACAGTCTCAACACCAGCTAAGAATAGAATCAGAAAGAACAAAGCAAAGGCGTGTCATGTCAGTAAGATAGACCAGGATTTGACAGATTCGAACTAGCGTACCGGAGTAAATCACGGCGCCGATACACCGGATGTCTTCCTCGTGCTCCTTGTCAATTATTCCAGTGCTTTCGTACTCATCAAGCAGATGGTTAACGTAGCATGGGGGTGCTTGGCCAGCAGCCTGCAATGCCATGCTAGATCAGCAAGGCACTTCATTGATCGGCATGCCCACTTTGGACAAATACTTACTCTCTTCTCTTTTAGCTCCCGAAGGGGCATTCTCATGACTTCGGCAACAAGTTCTGCCGTCTTGAGAGAGTGGCGCTTGAGACCCATACCGGGAAGCCATTCTGGGAGGTGGCGTACTAGTTTACGTTTGCATATCAGCTAAATGTAGCGCATACACAAAGGTAAGGAGAGGGGATTACTTACAGACCGGAAAGAGGTCGATAATGGTGCCACCAGGGCTACCAGAATCAGTAGTCATTTTTGTCGTCCGCTTGACGAGGCTAATGTATTCGTCTGTCTCAACATCCTTGACCTCATGGCCGAACGTTGTCAAAAGAATTGAGCTCGCAATCAACCTACAAATAGCAGCAATAGAAAATAAATGAGCACATTGATTACCGATGAGACTCAGCTGATAGAAAATAAGCATGTGAACGTACCCGTGCACATGCTTCACGATCAGCTCTGGCTTGACGGTAAGCATGTTACGGAGGAATTGGTTGACCTGGCTCGATTGGATTGGTCTGAAAGCGGCTACGGCTTTCGCGTTGAAGTGCTGCTGCATCATCCGGCGGTGCTTTCGGAAGCGTTCGCCGTACTTGAGGAAAGGAAGTGTCTTGGACCAGCCCATCCTATCAATCCAAACAACATAAGTATATGCAAGTGGAGGGGACAAACATGAAAGGCGTAGCGCATATACTGACATTTCACCCATGATTTCCATGCGTGGTCTGCTAGAGTAGATTGCGCCCTTCTTCTCCATGAGGTCTCGGGCAGCCTGTGCAGAGTTAACGATAATCATTGGGCGACCGAGGACGGCGACATAGATGAGGTCGCCTTCGAGAGAGTAATCAGGGTTTCGCCACGAGCGGAAGCAAACTGTACACACCATAGTCCTTCAACCAAGCTCCGAAAGTCTTGTATGCATACTCGAGTGGCATAACCCGAGCATTGCCAATGATCGGATCCGAAGGCGGACTGGGGGGAAGCTTGCCAACGGCGGGGGCGAGGAGGATCTCCTTGGTGAATACGATGGCAGCAAGGACTGCGAGGGTGAGGGATACAAAGGAGGAGTCGATCATAGCTGGTTGGTATATAGGGATAGAGAGGAAAAGGAAAAGAACGAGACTGGCGGAGAGATGGGTACAGCGGCGAAGAAAGTAAATACTGGCCAGACACAAGAACGTGATGTCGGGGAATTATAAGGAGAGGCCGGGAGGCGGAGGCCCAGTAGAGACGGCGATGGCTGGTATTCCCTTATCGGCCAGAGTCCCGTCCAAACTGGGAAGTTAGTTTGACATGTCTGCTGCTTCTTCGACGCTTTTCCAATCGACCGCCCAATCATTGCCGCGCCCGCTCCGGCTGAATGCTAATGATTCTCTCCGCCATCCCAGCAGGCTTCTCGCCTGCCATGTCCGGGTACTTCTTTTCATCCCTAGCCCACATAAAACACTTCCATGTCCTGCCAGTTTCGGTGATTTGCGTCCCATCGCACCGCTTGTCCGTCTATCTGCAATTCATTCACGATGATGCCATGCTAGTGCCATGCCACGTCTGTCTCTGATCACTCGCACTGCGATGATAACTGCACTGCTGGACCGGCGGAGACAAGAGCATGTCAACCCGTGAACAGAAGGAGATTAACATATGGTTAATCCGAGCCGCTAATTTGGCGACACAGGTTACCTGATGTAGGGCCTTACCACCACGGAAATCAAGCTTGCCTCATTTTGGCCCAGCGCTGCCTGCCTCGTGCCCCTGAAGAAGCCTCCCCTTCAGAATCAGATTCGTTCGTGTAAAGATTCGTCCCCGCTGACAACCCTAACTTCCCTTAGCCTTCCTTAATTCCCCTGTTACGTCTTCCGTCCGAACACGTCGCTGATAGACCGCAAATTTCATGAAGCACGCGCGGAGGAGGCGGAAATTGCACGGCCGTTTCGGGACGGAAAGAAAGAAAGAGAAAGACCAGAAATGCGCGAAGCCACGTTACCAATGCCAAATGGTGGTAAGTTGGATAGCAACGGGATTGACTGTCGATGCCTCTCTAACGTCACGTCGATACGACCAGCAGTCGATGAGAGACGAAAAAGAGTGCAAACGTGTGCGAATCCTGACGATCTCCCTGAAGTTCTCTCACGTGCGCGGTGCGACTCCCTACCTTCCGCTCTCAACAAGGCACTCCACTTTCGTAATCTAGCTCTCTAAAACATCCACTTCTGAACTTTCTTTCCACGACCCCACGCAACAAGGCACACAAACACTAACCGAAAAAACATCGGATACCAAACGTGCGGCGTAATGTTATATAGGACAGGAGGCGGCGCACGGCGCGCACTCTGGGTGCTGAGGGCTGGGGAGAAGCTCAACGCCCGACTCAACATTCACCATCCACCACGGACCATGACTCAAAAGCAAACTCCATCGGAGTCGGTGAACTACAGTAAGTAAAGTATATTAATACACCACATAGATAACAAAGTTATTTTCTTTATGAATCCACGTCTTGAATTCTTGAAACACATGAAGGAAAATTTTGAGTTCACGAAATAGACTTTCTCATTCATCCTTACGGTACGGTGCTTGCCGGACGGATGCTCATCTAAAAACCGCCCGTCTAAAGTCGATCGATCTGGACTTTCGCTTGTTTGTGTTACGCTAGACTAGGTCCTCTGAGTTTCCAGTACCCTAGGCGTGTTCCGCTGCGAGTGCGACGAACGGACCGACGGAACATAAAATGAAATTAATAATTTTCGATGACACAGTCAATGAGCCAAGCGTCGACAGACTCGATATCGCTGGCTCTCGCATCGTCCAGATAACATCTAGCTCAGAAAGCTACACTTTGCAAGTGCCTTGGTCTGCCATCTCTCACTCAGCTCTGTAAACAATTAATGTCGTTTGATCTGGACTTGACTGGTCCACGATAGACCAAGTGTGGTGCCTTGTTCTGCCGCGATGGACGGACCGACGGAATGTGATATTCAATTTCAATGACACAGTCAATGAGCCAAGCGTTGACAGGCTACATAGCCCGCCTCGCATCGCCCAGATAACATCTAGCTCAGACAGCTACTCTTTTAAACATCTTGGTCGGCTGTTTCTTCGCTCATAGTAGTGATGATCATTTACAATAAACACAAGACAGTAGCGCATCGTTCAGTGCATTGGCCAACAACCTCTCATAAACAACATGCCCAGTCTCTTAACTCGGTTCTATAATAAACTGCGGTCATTCGATCTGGACTTGGCACTGACCTGCGCTACACCAGGTGCAAACTTTTCCCAGTATCCTGGTGTCCTGTTCTGCTGTTCTGCTGCAATGGACGGGCTAGAAGGACATAAATAATACTAATTTTTGATGACACAGTCAATGAGCCAAGCACTAATGGTAATACTGCACGTCTCACTCTGCTCAATACCATCTAACTCAGACAGTTGCTCTTGCGAACGTCTCTATTGGCCATCTTTGCTTAGTTCTATGCAGGGTAGTAGTGCCAAGTGGCGAGAAGTTATGTTAGCATGAACAGGTAGCATAACGGTTTGTTGTATTGGCTGACAACCTCTTTACCCAGTTTTGTTCCTTGCTGAGTGGCGTCGTTGATCAGTTTCATATGTTACCATTTCAACCCCCAGAGGGTTAGTATCTCCATGTTTGAGACTAGCTTCTAAGAGTCATCCAATATTTCAGACGTCTTATTGAACCGCCGTGCAAAACTGCAAAGTAACAATACTGGACATTAATATTACTCCGTTTTTCTACAAGGTTGATTTCAGTACACATATGCAGCTTGTGCACAATAATATTCTTGGCTTTGTGGCGGAGAGTTGAAACTTATCCGAATAAAACCATCACAAGTTTGCTCTGTCATTCAATAGACATGTGTCAGAAAAGATTGCAAAATTGAGTATAAATCCTCTGCTTTTGCATGATATCTCAGGATACAACACAGCTTTGCCACAACCCAACAAGAACAGACTATTTAAACAAGCATGGCTGACTCTGAGTGGAAATGTACAGAGGAAAATGGTTACGACATTCTCCCACCCAACAAATGCGAGGAGATCAAAAGTGGTATGTACAATAGTAGAAAATGCTAACTCTCTACTACTTCATCTAACGTTAACGTCTTCTAGCCTTGAAGGACAAGTTTCCTGGCCAGAAATGGGACATTTGGTACAAGGCAACAAACACTCCTGAGGTTAAGGAAAGACATGTCACTTGTAAGTAGGAAGAACTTGTTACACAGTCCCTGCTTGCTCTGACACATGCCTCATTGGTAGTCGCATCCCATCGCCCAGAAACAGTTCGAGACTGTACAACAGTCCTATTTGACACAGAACGTACTACATATACTCTCGACACTTTGCTTAGACGAGCAAAGACTTTCGACGGGAAACGTTGCCCTGATAGCTGCAATAAAGAGGGACACAGGAGAAAATCCAGTACTAGTAGTCATAACCATACGGATGGAGAGAAGCTTCAAGGAAAGTGAGAATGATGTTGTGTGGCGGTGTTCGTCCGTTTGCATAGTTTGCAATTATTTGAATCACATAGAAATGCCGTGTGTGCATTGATTCAATCGTGTATGCTACCTGGTACCTATTAGCCAACAAGTACAATCATGTGCATGTTATATATTAACCGGCTGTGCTTACTTTTAGCAATTTCTTCTGTAGGCCGTTATACGAGTACGTGTCTGATTAAAATTACTAAATAAAGTTCAGTTGAATATAAGTGTGGGATACCTGCAAAGTAGGACGACATCTCTACCATTTGCCATATGAGTAAATGGTGTGCGCATGAATTACACCACAGTATTTCTTCTATCTGCACAAACTCACAGTCTAATGTCATTCTGCCAAGGGCGACCGAATTTTGCAATACACACGGATGTCGGAGTCCGGAGAGATATTCTCTGATGTAAGCCACGATCTATTTATGGTCGCCGCTCGATCCCGCAAGCTTGTACAGCAACTTCCAAAAAAAAAGAGTGGTCTCCGGCTCCTGACTTCCGACGGCTGACTATGAATGTTTCATGATATCGACAAGAGATAACTCAGAGAGAATTTCCAATCGATGGTTAAAGCAAACGGCACGTTGCGGAGTCCAGATAGGTAATACCAAGAGATTATTAGATATAGACGACGTTCGGAACGCCACCGACTTAATCGGGGGTGACTCTACATATGTACATTCATCATATATTCCGAGCCGACCAAATGACAGATATCTACATACATACTCTCCTGAATGGTGTCGATAGGTGTGATACAAGCTGTATGGAACCTAGACTTATCACAGTCCTCGGACTTCTTCTCTTAGACAAAGTTAGAGAGACACTTCACCAAGGTCTGGGCTCCTAAGGCCAATAATATTGCATATAACTTCGAAAGTCCAGGATACAGGACTGAGATCTGGATGACAGATGCTATTAGCAATTGTAAGAGTGATGTTAGCACATTTCTTAATAGTACTACATGGATTTCAATTACTTTCTGCTTGTATTTACTCATTATGATACCCTGCACATCTATGAGACAGCAGGACTAGTCTAAAGTCTAGACTTCAAAGCCCAAGTGACTCGTGCAAATGTACCACTGACCTCTTCCTTTCCTCAGTCTGAAGTAAGGAGAAAAGTAAAACATGAGCATCTGACACATACAAGTGGTTGGAAGAGTTTCTCTACTCTATTCTCATGGATCAACAATAAGTTGCCTATGTACATGATGACCAGTAGTAGACACTGGCGATCTGGAGGCACAGGGTAGATAGTAGTGGAAGAACTCTCCTGCCATGATCTGTATTGTTTGTTGACATAGTTATTAGGATTCAGTATACAGTATATAGTCTATGGAAGTCAAGATTAACATTACTTTTGTTTATCTGCATGTCTGTTGAGCATTGATAACAACTGATTACTGTTACAGTATAAAATTTCCTAGGGGAAAAATCAAGTAATATTAATAACAACCTTTACTACTTTCTGTACTTATATTAATATATTAACATCTAGCTCAAAAGGTTGCAAAACACTGTTCTATACATTAATTGGCAAACTGTTTACTAAGTCTGTTCTATTCAGAGTTGTGGAAAACAGTTGTGTGTATACTCATCCAGAGATAGGGACTGAATGAGTACAATGAACTGTGGTCTATCAAGTACATTGCTACACAAGCTGAAACTAAACTTTGAAAGCAACTGTCCTAAACTATATTAATACATTATACAATATATGCATAATGTATTTAATGAGACTGACCTTTTGCTTGTGCTAGCCAGTATAGTATATTAAATTTGCTATAAGTAAAAGCAGTTAGAAATGCTTCAAAGGCAAAGTAGTAAAGAGAGGGATATAAATTCTCAGAACTCCTTAAATGCAATCTGAAATTGTACCAGAATCAACTCAATACTATAGCAGATAGTAACAAAAGCATGTCTAGCAAGCAGGAGCAAAACGGATGGATGTGTTGTAAAGTCAATGGCTATAAGTGTAGAGGCACAACACTTAACAAGGAAAAGTGTGATGAAATTATTAAAGGTATACCTTATAACACTGAAATCTGCCACTCTTTACTATTCCTCACTTGGAAACCTTTAGAGTTGGAAAAGAAGTTCACGGGTCAAAATTGGGACATCTGGTACAAAGACAATACAGGGACCCCAGCTGAAAATGCTGTAGTTATATTACAAGTCACTTGTATGTAGAGCCTATTTGCCATTTCCACTTCCTCAGCTTCTTAACATTCATTTCATTTTCAGTTGCAGACAAATGTCCAGAGACGAAAAACGACTGCCAGTCAGTCCTTGTCAATAATGAAAAGCAATATACAGGCAGGTGTTATGCTCTTGACACTTTGCTTAAGCATGCACAGAATTTCACTGGGGATCGATGCTTTCCTGGATGCATCTTTCATCACAAAAAGCAAAACGAAGCTCAGAGGTGAGTGCATTCGTCGTGGCTGAATAGGAAAGTTCGATGTAGGATTCATGTGCAAATACTTGCAAGTGGTTAGATTTGGAGAGGTTGTAGGCTTGTAGCAGTAGTTTGGTACTCTGAGAAGTATCATGAAGCATAATATATTAATACATATATTATGCGCACTATCTACTAGGCTGTTTTACAACAGTATGAGCATTATTCATCTACTGGTTACACTTTGCTTTCAGCTATTTTTATCTGAACACATAGTGCAAGTGTGAGTTTGATGAAATTACTGAATAAAGCTTATCTTCATACCACAAGAGATGGACTGGCGGCATGCCACCCATCCTCCTCTCGAATTTAATCTGATTGTCATTCTGTCAGGAGTAACCAAATGGGATACGCAAACGTATAAATTCTGCTTCGATCCGAGCTGCAATCCTGTCATTTGCAATCACTATTAGTCTCCGGTTCCCGACTCCTGACGGCTGACCGTAAGTGTTTCAAGGTCTCAGCATGAGAATACATGAGCAGAAAAGAAACGAATTGATGCTTAAGTGAATGGCAAATTGCGGAATGGAGGTGGGTAATACTAACGGATCACTGGATATCGACGGCGCACGGGACGCCACCAACCCATCCATCGTTTAAGGACATTAAACAGACTGAATGGAACAGCAACTTATATCGGTCTTTGGTTTCTTTCCCCACAACTCAGATAAGTAGAGATTTCTCCGAGGCTGCGGAAGGAACGTCGGAAATCCGGTGCATGGATTCCGGAGCCAGGTAGATGACAGACGTCATTCTATGATTGAAAGAATGACGTTAGTACATTTTGTCCCAGCACTGTTTGGAACGTCGATTACTTTTGCTTGTGTATTTACCCATTATGATACCCTGCACATTTACAAGAGAATCGGACCTGCCTATATTTCAAACGCTTTTTAGCTTGTGCAAATGCGCGTCTAAATTCCTCCAGGGATCGGCAAGAAGCGAAGAGACGTGCAAGATTTGAGTCTCTGACATTCACAATTGATCAGCAACATCTTTCTGCTCTGTTTTCTCCACGGACCACGGAGGAACAAATGACAGGTTGTGAACACTGTCGATCCAAGAGCACGAGGTAGACGAGGAACCTCTGCCACGATCTGCACTATTTGTCACCACTATTATGCATGTTGTAGTCTACAGAAGCTCAGGTTAATGCTTATCTCATGTGGACACACAGTATTATCATTACGGCTTCAGCAATATTATCTAAGTCAATATTGGACAAATTAAATAATATCGATGTACATTTCGAACATTTACTGAACATATCGAAACCGAAATATTTATTAACCTTCTCTATATGCTCTACTTCGCACAAAAAAACCATTCCCTACTACTACGTGTTGTAGTGGCAGTAGTATTGATTTCAATCTCCTCTTCTGCATCATTAAGCATTCACATTGAAATCCAAATCCCCACCAACAAACTTGTTACCCACCATTCCCTCCGGTCCACAACTCACACCCAAGTCTCTCAACCTACCACTCTCAAGCTCATACACCCATCCATGGACGTACACGTTCTTAACCTTCGGGTCTTCACCTGTCTTCGCCTTTTGCCAGACGGATTGCATAACCTCGCTTGCGGTGATGTTTTGAACTTGAGCGCAGACGTTCGCTTCGCTTAGTTTCGTGAGCATTGCGATGCGTTCGTCGGGGGAGATGGGGGAAGGAAGGGAGGAGGTGCTGGCGAGTTGGATGAGTGGGGTGAGCCAGCGGGAGAGTGGGGTCGTTCCGGCTTATTCGAATTAGCAAGGCGTTGGTAGTCGTCGTTACGGATGGAAGGGTGGATCAGATGTTGAAAGGAACACGAACGGGGAGTTTTAATGTTAACGGAGTTAGTTTGTGCTGCATACGGTGCTCAAAAGAGAGAAGAAAAGTGGAAAAAGAGAGGAGCGGGATAAGGTGCAAAAGTAAGGTAAGGTTAGAGTTTGAAGTGACAGAATGTGTCAGGTGACGTGTAGAACCGAGAAGCGTGGAACGGGTAAAAGCGGTAACTCGAACTCACCTTTCAGCGCGTTACCTGAAGGGCTGCACGCTGCGTCATATGCGCCCGCAACGCCACCGCACTGGGTGTGTCCGACGACGACGACTGTGGAAAACGAAGGAAAGGAAGGTGAATGAGCATGTTTGGCAAGCTCATTCACAACTACGGATGAGAACTTACCGTGTTCGACTCCGAGATGATTAACTGCGTAAGCGAGCACCGCCTGAGCCGAGTCGTCGTCCAGGTGAAATTGGCTGCGAGAGTTCACAAGGACAACGCGAAATGATCCGCGGTTGATCAACATTGCCGGGAAAACTCGAGCGCGGTGAGCACACATACTTGGCGATGTTCCGATGAACAAAGATTTCACCGGGTTTGCAGGCCATGATTACGCTCTCTGGCACACGCGAATCCGCACATCCGATCCAAAGCACCTACAACAACAGCAAAACGAAGACGATTGTCAGAAAGCGGACTACAATAAGGCAAATGCCGGCTGGAAAGGACGGAGAGCCTTCGTGGCGGCCCAGTAGTGCTTCTGAGGCTCGGCATGGAAATAGTGCCTCCATTGATAGAGGCACCGAGATGGGGAATGGTGCAGACAAAGAGAGGTTTACATACCTTCGGAGCCTGTCCCTTGGCGCATTCGGTAAAGAAGCCAGGCTCGTGCTTGGAGACATCAGCTGCCCATTGGGCATTGGATGATAGCAGACGATTCAACTCTGAATGGAAAGTAGCAACACTCGTCATCGTGTGCTTCTAGTGAGGTGAATGGTAGAAGAAGAAAGTGGTAGGTGGGTGGTGATAACGATTTGCGAGATGAAGGGATGCGGGAATGACGAAGAAGGGGATGGAGGAAGGGAAGAGAGAGGTATAAGTACTCTGTCTATGCAGAAGGTCTGCACGTTCTGGGTGAGATGGGTAACCAGCAGCGGTTGTCGCGCGGGGAGCGGACTTTAGCAACTGCTGAGAGATAGCCGAACGGTTCTTATAGCTGAATAGCGCAACCGCGGTTCCAGCGGGGTTATCGTGCTGGTGGGGGGTAGAATTGTGCAAAGTAAAAATAAACGCCAGGAAACCACGGCGAGACGGACGGTCCGTGAAAACACGGAACAGGCGAGCAGTGAGCGATATGACGAGACGAAAATGTCGTGAGCAAATTACGCGCAGAGAGCGGACAGGAGAGGGGAGAAAAGGACTCACGTAGCGACGGAAAAGCTCGAAGAGGGCACGGAGGACCATGCATAAGATTAAAGATATCGATCGAGGCTAAGAGCAAAAAAACAAAGCGACTGATTGGTCCGTTGGGGAAATACTCCAGCCAATAATATTAACAAGACCTGTCCAATGATGACTACTTTGCCTTTTATGGATATACCGCGTCTGACCTAAAACATCACGGCTTTACAAGTACTAACACTACACCCGGCACACGGCGACTCCAAGCGTCAAGATCTCAATTAAATGTCGCAACACGGTGCATGCATGCCATCAACGAAGTTACTTCATCCCCACGCTTTCACTACGGATCGTCTCCCAACGCTCCAGACTCTATTCAAAACTACCAGCCGTTCCTCGTCAATAAATCCTCTCCTGGCTGGATTTGCTCCAGAAGTGATCGTCGCTGAACAAACTAGTGCATTATCACAATCCTACCAGCTTTATAGAAGATCAAGTCATAGATGAGGGGTCCCATGTGCCAATTATTCTCTTCACGCTGCAGAATTTTCAATAGTCGCTGTTGGTTCTCAAAGCATCTGGACTTTTATCGGTTAATGAAGGCCCGTGTCAAATCCACGTTAATTCACTTTGATATTGGTCTAAAGTAAGGGGTTTTCACTTTGTATCCATCTTCCCACCGATAAAATGCATCGCAGCTCTTTCTCGTCCGATACACGGCATTGAAATTCAATGAGAGGGCGCAAAACACGCCTGGTCTCTGGCTTCGAAATTCAAAACGCCTGTGAATATTTCAGGCCACTGGTGAAACGTTTTCTAGGCGTTTCTCTGTGATGGAGTTCTCTGAACTTTATCTTGAACTGTCTTTGAAACGTAATTGTCTACGCCTTAATGACTTATTTCTCCTCGGAATCGGAGGTGTTGCCTTCCTTTGTTTCCTACATAGTATATTGAAAATGTTTTATCGCAGTCATTTCATTGTACAAAAGCTGTACAAAAGTATCTGCATGACGAAAGACATTGAAATACATGAAAACTTCTAAGATCGAGTCTCTTTTCCGAAAAGGAATAAGAAGGACGTAATATCTAACAATTCGTTCTTTATCCTAAAACTTCCCTTTACTACAAAATTGTCACGCGCCAACCTCCAATGCCTCTACGAGGGGAACGGCAACGTTCTCTCGCCTCAACGACTTGTCCTGACGGGGCGGGGCAATTTTCGGGAGAAGCTGCACAACTCGAGTCTTCTGAATTTCGAGACCCTTGTTACCAAAGTAGCGTCCACACTCGAAGGTCCAGCAGTCGTTCGCTCGTACCCAACTGGCGACTCTGTGAAGATACGTCTGAACTTGGGAATCAATGGTTGGGCCCCATGAGGGCAACTTCTTTAAACCGTCGAGGAAGTCCTTTACAGTCTGAGCATGAAGCTGAACAACTTTGCTAATTGCGCTCTCTAGATCGATGTTGAACTCGTGCATTGCAACACTGATGATGTTGCTATGATCGTCTCCAACCGCTTGCTCCTTGTTGTATGAGTAAATATCCTGGTGGATGTCAGTTTCGTCATTTGGAGATGACCGCGCTGTTTTTGTGACTTACATTGTCAAAAATCATTAGGTCTGTTATGTTTACAGTTAAACTGACAACAGCAGGGTGATAGAATACTTCATCAGGAAGATCGAGATCAAGCTCCATTGGGACGTAGGACGGCACTGAGCCAATATTTCCACGACGATTTTCCAAGTATGATTCAATCGTGAGTTGAGTGTTATTGTCCCTATACGCCGCCTGTCGAACCACCTCTTCAGTATAATAGATGAACCCATCAATCATATGGCGCTGAGCAGATAACGTGGCTATTTTGATAGTTCGTTCCCAGAATCTGCATCAAATATTTTGGCATCTGTACAGTTTAGGCAGTAAATCATATTGCCTTTACTTACTGTCGAGTGACCTCTCCAAGAGGCATTTCTCCTTCTGGACGGGATTTTCTCGGATTTTTTAGGGCATCAATGACAATATCGACAATCTCTCTGACTGCTACTTCGGAATCTACATCGGTATATTCGTCGATGGCAAAAAGTAAATTCATCAGGTCGCAACCAGCGCGAAGCTCTTCTATACTATGGTCATTTATTTGCCGGCGTCCATCGAATGGCTGCAGCTTACCTCTGGAGGCCGAATTATAAGTAAGTGCAGCTAGAAGTGCTGCAATTTCATATTTCAGCAGCATATTCAGCATTGTAATAGTAGATAATACTGACCGAAATTACACTTCTCGAAAGCATACTGTGATCGTGGTGAAAATGCTTTAAAGTTGCGGAACCACGCATCGGACTCTGCTTTGACCTCTTCATAGTAAGGATTTATCGCCCGTTTCCAAGGCCAGTTTGCCAGGGTATCAGGGAAGGACAGTAGCTTAGCTTCGTTAGACATGAGAGAGGAAGGAGACGGGATGATAGTAGACACAAAGAAACTAACAAGCCTTTATACAATTCTAAATCATACGAAACATTCATGTAGCTGTTGAAGGGGCGATCTATTTCTGTCTAGACATGTGTGGTTTCAGGAAAGACTCGGAATACACAAGTTTGTGGTGATGGTTCATTATTTAGTCGGTAAAGTATTCATTGAAACACATCCTCACAATCCCCACCAATCAAGCTGTCAAGAAGGAAATAGAACAAGTCTGTAATGTAACAGGCACACTGAAAATTTGATCTAGCTGAGGTGACCCGCCAGGCATTCGCACAGTGACTGGACAGTTTTACTAGCTGTCTAGTTGCATCAGTGTGACACGCATGGAAGATTCGGATGAACTCCTTTTGTGATACAGATAAGGATCAAACACTTTCAGAGGTATTAGAATGTTTTGTTGACTCAGCCATACAGCCAAGAGAGCTATGATTTATCCACAATTAACTTCAGGTATAATGTCTCCTTTCATTGATAGGTGTTGGTCATAATATAAGAAACCCCTGAGAGTGGCTTAGACATGCAAGAAGGTGTTGCAGGCTGGCCGCTGGAACACACTTAAGAATCATCGGATCACATTGACCTGAAACATTTTGGATGGGGTGAACCAAAATGGTGATACAGAACAGTAGCTATTAAAACTTTCTTATTCTTCGACTAAATTCAATCGCTGCAGCTGGTGATTACTATAGTCATTTCGCAGTTACACCAATGGTTAAAAACTTTGCCCCGATTGGAATAGGTCTTTGCTTACATAATAGACGATCCCGCACTCACTTTCCATGGTTCCAACTTCAATGCTTCCCGTCACCCGTGCGTCCCTTTCACCCGAACCCCATCACGAAAAAGTCGCAACAAATGTATTTAATAATAGCAAAAGTAATCTAATAAAATGATTTCATAAGTATTACATTCTAAAATAATACTTATATTTTACTTGTAATGTAATTATAATGATTGTATATAAATGTAAGAAATATACAAAGTTTCTATTAAACTACAAACATGTTTTAGAGCAAGTAAGCTTACTAATAGTATTATTACAACATTACATGTGAGATACAAGCACTTAACTCTTATTATAATCTGCTAAAATTATATTATAAGTTATTTGTAACAATAGTTGATTAATTATAATAGTTATAAAAGTAATACATTGTACTTGTATGTTAATTACAATACTTCTAGTAAGATAATATGCAATTATATATATTAATATTGATAACAATCACTCTGTCAGACTTATAAAATAATTTGGTTTTACTTTTCAACAATATATTAAAGTGATTACATAATTGAGTACTGAAGATTGAGTATATATAATGATGCACTTGCTCTTGTCACTCCTTTTCCTCCTACCTCTACCATCTCCCCAACCCTCTTCCTCCAACACTATGTTGTTGCCCTTGTTCTCTCTAACTCAGTCCTCTGTCTACAAGTATCCTTTAGTAAGCACACTGTCTACAATTACTTAGACAATAAACATTACTGTATTTGTCTCTCTAATCTGCTACTATAATGCCTGTACTAAGCCTCAGATCCTGTAACAACACAACTGAGCTGGCTACACTGTCCTTTATTGTAAAGTGTAAGTAGCTAGTCTACTTTATAATAACTTACACAATAGTTACTCACTCCTCTCCTCCCAACTTTTTGTCTTCCTTTCATCCCTCCTACTCCTTACTCCTTACTCTACTACTTACATTGCCTCTTCTTCATTGTCCTCCTCTGTTTATGCTTGCCTTCCTTTTTGCATTCACATTTGTATATCTGTATTGTTGACTAATACTAAACAACTTTCTTAATATTTCTATACATTTGTATACTTTCTACTCTGTAATACAAGTAACAGTTAACAAGTATGTACTTACAACAATACTAACATATGACTACTCCTATAGTATGACCCTCTCTTTAATACTGTACACACTCTCCTTCCTTACCTATTCTATACTTAATGTTACTCTCAACAGGTCCACTCTATATGTATTTACATTCCTTAGTATAGTAGACAATACTATATTAAACAGAAGTAGTAGACTATCACTTACCCCTTCTAAGTAGAGTCTGTCAATACATTCCACTTTGCCTTCTCTGTTTGAGCTAGTATGTTCTAGAGATCAATCTACAATAATGACTCAGTTTACTACTCCTCTAATTGTATATTATAGTCAGAATATATAGTATATGTATACTAATACAGTTTTGTCTACAGTCTGAATCAACTCATTTAACACTCTGGATCTCAACCTGTATACACTACTCATACTCACTACACACTGTTATAGTATGTTTACCTTTTCTCTCCTATTAATACTTACTAACTACTCTAAACCTGTCTAACAAGTATAGACTCAACCTTTACAATCTACTCAACCTCAACCTACACACACACACACAATTTGACTCACAGGTCCTGAGTGACAACCAAACATAGTGACAAAGACTATATTAAACAGTCTAAGAATGTGTTAATCCTTTTCTGACACAAATTCTGCTCACAAAAGAACAAGACAGAGACTACTAGTAGTGTAAGGGTTAGAACTATAGAAATAATGTATTATTTATTATTTTGTATTAAATAATTAAATAATTATTTGATAAAAAATTGTATCTAAAGTAAAAGGAAGTGATTCAAATGCTTGTAATAGCTTATAAGTATTATAAGTAAATATTATACTGTTACAAATTAATAAGTATATTTTAACCTTATAATCTTAGAAAGTATATTATAATTACTTGTATAACTTAACAATTTACACAATTATAATTGTAATTGCCAAGTTCTAAAAGTATTCTTGTTTACTTATTTAACATTGTACTATTATTACTTAACCCTTTATAAAGATTATATTAACATTGACAAATTTTATAAAAGGTACAAAATGTATAGAATTATAAGTGAATACAATACTTAAGACTTTTTTGTAATACTATACCTTATAGGTCATGTCTCTCAAATAATAGTTACTAATACTGACTAATGTTAGCAGGTTACTTTACTTTACTTTATGTTAACCTTATAGTAAGAGTGGTTGACTTATGTTGTTAGAGTAATAGTACTGTTTTTACTGTAATACAGTATTCAGCAATCCCTTAAGACTGATTCATGTAACCTTGCAGTTTCACCAGCCACTTGATTACGTAATACTCTCCTATTTAATGTCTTACATACTCCTTGTCTTGTCTTATCAATTCTATTCTGTTGACTGTTCTGTGTCTCAGTATAGTATTAGCTTCACTTTTTTTTGAATGTCTCAACCTACTAGTCCTGTGATTGTATAAAGGGACCACATCAGACTGGTGTCACTCAGCATACACTCAGTGCCACCACAGTCAGCCAACTAGTTCTCCTGCTACTCAAGATCTCATACATCTGCCTTGTGTCCTAGCACTCTCTCCAAACCTTCCTGTCTAGTTGTGTCCTGTCTAGTCCAGTCCTGTCCTGTTGTATCCTGTCATGTCCTGCCAACCATGCCTCAAACTCCAGCAACCTTCTACAGCTTCAAGCCAAACACAGCTCCTATGGTTTTGGATGGCCAGATGTTAGTAAAGCTACTCTCTGAATACACCTGTTATTGTTGTACATTCTTTGCCCATGCAAACATAGTAGAAGATGATCAAGTCAGGCTCATAATCTACAGCCTTGAGCCTATTAAAGTATGCACATGGTACACTGCTCAGCCTGATTGGATCAAAGCTATAACCTTTGAAGAGTTCATTACTAACTTATACAACATTGTCCTTAAGCACAACTGGGAGATGAAGATATGTAATGAAATCAAGAATATGTATTAAGGTACTAACAATGCTAATACATTCTACTTCAAGATTTCTGGCAAGAACAATCTCCTGTCTGGTACCCTCTTTGCTCTGTCCAACCAAGAAGTTTGTTTCTTAATGAATGCACACTTTGAACCGGATCTTAAGCTCTTAATCAATAAAGCATCTATCCAGAATATTGTGGATTTCTCCTCATAGCTTCAAACAGTATGCAAAGTAGATGTACACATTCAGAATCAGAGAGAGCTTGTCTCTAATACTCTACACAACTACTGTAACAACTACACACATTAGTTAGCACCTCTGGCTCTTAGAGTTGCTAGGGCCCCTAACACTAATATCCAGGCTAGCCAGGGTCTGTAAACTCTCACAAAACTTGAGAGACTCACAGCTGTAGAGAAATTCATGCTGGACAGACACAACAGTTGTTTCAAATGTAAGTATCTCTACACAAATTACTAGGCAAAAGACTGTATAATACCTCTAGAAAGACAAAACTGTAGGGCTCTAACAGAAGAGGAAGGGATACACCTTTGCCCTAAGACTCTTCCTGCCCTAGTTCCACTTGGCTGTGTCAAGGCTCCTGTGTTAGCCATAGGTTCAGAACCCTGGACTTCTCAGATCCCTGACTATACATGTATAGTCCTCTAGCTGGATAACTCAGAGGAAAAGGAGAACATTGATACAGACATGTCTTAAGATGACATAGACATTGTTACAGCTGCTCTTAGGGTGGAAATGCCCTCTTCAGTCTATGTCAATGATTCTGATGAGTATGTGAAATTTAATGTTCCACAAATCCATTAGGACTGTTCACTTTCTGGCCCACATGTTACTACCTATGTTAAGACACTTATTGACAACAGATCATTCTTAGTAATTATTGATTAAGCCTTAGCTTAACAGCTCAGTCTCTAGCACTTTTGCCTCCCTAACCCTATACACATTACACTAGCTATTCTAGAGTTGCTGAAACAGTCCCTACAGGTCCTACATTACTATGTAAAGATTTCTCCTACTTCCTTAGATTCCTTATAGTCCTCCTACATCATTCCTGCCATTATTTCCCCTTCTGCTTGTACACCCCTTATTTTAGGACTACCTTTCCTCTAAGCAAACAATATCTCTATTTCCTACTCTAAAAATGGCATCTTGTGTACTTCTCTGTCTTATCAATTGGTCCCTACAACTAAGACATTCCTGCATAAGGGAAACGTTCCTGAGATTGAATCTCTGAATATTGTTACTACAATCTGACAGCACATTGAAACCCTTGCTAAGCAAGATCTTCTGGATCAACATTATACAACTGTATGTGATAATCATACAGATCTTTTTCCTAAGGAACTTCCACACATTAATGATCTTCCTAATAATGTATTTTACTGTTTTAAGTTGCTCAACCCTAATTGTACTATCAAAACACAGTAATACTCTTGCCCTAGGAAGTATTGTGAAGCCTGGGAAATCCTCTTGAAGGGGCATCTTGAATCTGGAAGATTGCACCTGTCTTCTAGTCCTGTTTCTAGCCCTACATTCCTTATTGCAAAATCTGACCCTATAGTACTTCCTTACATAGTGTGTGACTTTTGTGAGCTCAACAACAATACAGTGCCTAATAATTTCCCCTTACTAAGAATTGATGATATCTTGGCTGACTGTGCTAAAGGATCTTACTAGGGCAAGATTGACATGACTAATGTGTTTTTTCAGACAAGGGTGCATCTAAACAACATCCACTTAACAGTTATAAATACACCTCTTAGTCTATATGAGTAGACCATTATACTTATAGGTTGTCACAATACTCTAGCTACTTACTAGTACTGAGTTACAGCAGTATTACATTATTTGATTGGAAAAGTATGCTATGTTTACCTAGATGACATTGTTATCTAGTCTGCAAGTCTTAAAGAGTATCATTAAAATGTCACAGAAGTTCTTTATACTCTCTATAAGATATACTCACTTTACTAGTCCTAATTCTTAGGAATAGTAACAGAATAGAGTATAGAGGGTAAGACTTGTAGACTTGTATAGTGAGAGGGTAGAGGAGTCCTACTTTAGTCAAGCTGTAAGTGTAACCTAGTAGGTTGGTAGTAGAGTACTTCCAAGTACTAGGTAACTTAAGTTGATAAAACTATCTTTTGAGGGCCAAACTGGCCTCCTTATATACCTTTTGCTAGAGTGATGTTACTCTAGTGACTTTAGTAACTCCCTTCACTGTTGTTCCCATGAAGTGGAGCTGGCTAATCCTTTAGACTGTATGCTACACTAGTTTGTGTCTTCTATTAATCTACTAACACTGGTTTGTGTCTTCTTGTATCCTAGATTAATCTTCTAATAACTCCTTTACTGTATTGTTATGTCTTCTATACTTCCTCTCATGCTTCTAATGACTCCTTATGAGTCCTCCTGACTAGTTATACTGTGTAAGCTGTGTAATGCTTTTCTCATGAAGTGGAGCTCTCTATTGTTCCTATGACTCTGTCTGACTCAACCTGTACTTCCTGTATACTGGTTTGTAATACACTTTCTCATGAGGTAGAGTATTATAACTTCTAATGACTCCTTATGACTCTTGTAATATAAAAGGCTGTGCTTCTGTACTGCCCCTAGAACTTACAACCAAAGTTCTAGACTGTCTTGTGTACACCCTAGAACTGACAACTAATGTTCTAGATCTTTCCCTAAGTCTTCTTTAATAGACTTAGTTTAGGAGACAATTATCCTTATTAACTTCTAGCCTTATCTTTATACTTCTGTATTCAATCATAGAACTTACAACCAAAGTTCTAGATTGCCTCATGTATTCCTCATGTTGTCCTCATGTAGTCCTCATGTTTATAAATTCATTACTTTCCCATCTATATGGGCAAAGTGTATAAAGGAGACTACTTTCCTATAGTCTCTCCTCAGAGCTCTTCACGTTCCCTTTCCTTCACTAGTACTAGTCCTCCTCAAGTATAGAG
>NW_006760389.1:680395-686047 GCF_000271605.1 Fomitiporia mediterranea MF3/22
TGTCTTCTATACTTCCTCTCATATTCTAATGACTCCTTATGAGTCCTCCTGACTAGTTATACTGTGTAAACTGTGTAATGCTTTTCCTATGAAGTGGAGCTCTCTATTGTTCTTATGACTCTGTCTGACTCAACCTGTACTTCCTGTACACTAGTTTGTAATACACTTTCTCATGAGGTAGAGTATTATGACTTCTAATGACTCCTTATGACTTCTGTAATATAAAAGGCTGTGCTTCTGTACTACCCCTAGAACTTACAACCAAAGTTCTAGACTGTCTTGTGTACACCCTAGAACTGACAACTAATGTTCTAGATCTTTCCCTAAGTCTTCTTTAATAGACTTAGTTTAGGAGACAATTATCCTTATTAACTTCTAGCCTTATCTTTATACTTCTGTATTCAATCATAGAACTTACAACCAAAGTTCTAGATTGTCTCATGTATTCCTCATGTTGTCCTCATATAGTCCTCATGTTTATGACTTCATTACTTTCCCATCTATATGGGCAAAGTGTATAAAGGAGACTACTTTCCTATAGTTTCTCCTCAGAGCTCTCAGTTCCCTTTCCTTCACTAGTACTAGTCCTCCTCAAGTATAGAGCTTCAGAGTATTGGCTCTGGCTCTTTCCTAGCTTTAATGGTCCTTTGTCTTTGTACAAAGTATTCCTAGCTAGCTATGTAGTAAGTAAGTATAATATTTTCCTTTTTATCTCTTCAGGTTTTCTCCTAGTCTTTTCCTTTATACTTCTTGCTCTGGACACTATACTCTTTCCAGATCCCCTCTCCATACAAGCATTCTAAATGACTTGTCTTTGGTTGAGGTTATTAAGTAATACTGTACTAGAGTATGTGTTTAACCTTAGAGAGATAAAGACCTTGTTCTCAGGTTTTGTTACCTTTTCCTAACTGACTTAGTACCTACTCCTTCCTGTCCCCTCTCTCTGCTGATAGATTGATTACCCATTAGTAATGATTAGAGGTTAATAATGCTGAGCTAGAGTTCTTACTAAGTAGGACAATAAAGGTAGCCTAGTTGATCTGGCCAATCTCTAGACTTGTGACTAATAGGGTTTTGTATATAAACTACTCAGTCCCAAGTCTTGAGTTAAGCTTTTCCAAACTTAGTTACTGTATTTTACAATTCCTAACACTCTCTCTACTGTACAACTGTTCTGTTCTGCAAAAAAGACCAAACTCTACTGTACTGAGCTTGACTTCTTAGAGTATAGGATTGACTGATCTGGTATTTGTGCCAATCCTACAAAGACTGAGTGTATTACTCAATAGTCTCAACCAACTTCTGTAACCAAAACACATGGTTTTCTTAGACTTGTACACTATCTTACTTGTTTCTTACCTAACCTTACAGATCACTCAGTAGTGTTGAATGCTCTGACAACTAAGGATACAGAAAAGGAATTTCTGTAATGGAATTCCTGACACTAGCATGCATTCAAGGCCATCAAAGATCTTGTCCTGTCTGCAGATTGCCTTACAGTCATCAATCACCAAAATCCAGGTAATAACAAGATTTTCCTACACACTAACACCTCAGATTTGTACTCAGGTACAGTCTTGTCCTTTGGAAAAACCCTAGAGACAGCCTGCCCAGTAGTATATGACAGTGCACCTTTCAAAGCTGCCAAACTCAATTACCTGGTACACAAGAAAGAACTCCTTACAATTGTTCAGACACTTAAGAAATTCTGTACAGACCTTTTAGGAACTACATTCACTGTATTTACAGACTACAAGACCCTCACATCATTTCTGTCTCAAAAAGACCTTTCTTGTAGACAAGCACAATGGTAAGAATTCTTATTACAATATATCTTCAATGTTTAATACATTCCTGGCAAAGCTAATACTGTAGCTGATGCTCTGTCTCAAATGCCTCAAACACAATCTTCCTCTCTAGTGGCCTCCTGTCTTACTATCACTTCCAACACTGCTATTCTTAATAAGATCTGCTCTAGCTACAAGGATGATACCTTTTGTGCTAAACTTTTGTCTCAGCCTCAGGAATTGCTAGGCATCAAATTAGAAAATGGTCTTCTTTTTCTAGGAGAATGTCTTGTTATCCCTTGTACTAGTAATCTTTGTAAGACCTTCTTCAAACTTGCTCATGACTCTATGAGCCACTATAGTATTGAAAAGTCCTATGCCTCTTTATGTTCATTGTACTACTGGCCCAACATGAAGACTGATCTTGAAACATTGTACATTAAGTAATACAATGTGTGCTAACACAACAAATCTACAACAAAAAAACCAACAGGTCTGCTACATCCTCTCCCTATTGCCAACCAACAAGGAGACACAATTTTCATTAACTTTGTAGGGCCTCTTCCACTTGACCAGGGCTACAATAGTATTGTAACAATTACTAACCAATTAGGATCTGACATTTGTCTCATTCTAGTCAAAATGTTGAAACTCCTGTAAAGTGTCTAAGAGAAGATCACAGGTGATTTGTTAAGTTTGAGGGGGGAGCTAAACCACAAGTCTTAGGAGACTAGAGTGGTTCTGAACAGGTGTGAGTTCTTCTAGTACAGGTGTGACCTTGGAAGAGTGATGTGAATAACAGAAAGTGCACTTTGTAAAGTACACAACAAATAATCTGATACAGAAAACAACAAAGACTAAGACTATGCCTCACACTAGAGGACTTTGAGACAAGAGACAAGAGCTAAATTGATGGGTGAACTATCTCCCTTTTTTTTTTTCTAGTACATAAGTAGCTGTATTTATAGTTTTCCAAGTTCCAGAAAAGTGTAGTACTAACAGGGAAATGCTATGACTGAACAAGAGAAAAATAACAAAATATACAAGAACAAATAAGAGAACCTTTTGCTAGAGGTTAGAAGAAAATGGGGTGAAAATGTATGAGGAAAATTTAAGTAGTCTACATTCTAACTATAGGAAATGTTATACAAAAGGGAAAAGCAAGATTTATATTGAAAGAAGTAGAAGGTTCTTATACTGTTATTATCTGATTGGTACAGACAAAGTGTAGAGAGTTCCAAGATTTCCAGTAGTCTCTTAAGATTAACACTTTGATTACTCTAATGTTCTATCTGATTGGAAGATTGTAGTACTTTGATCCAGGCAATAATAATATAATAGTTTGCTGAGCCACTCACTATGACACAACTTGTGTTCTGAGCCTGTAATAAGTATATGATCTATACATCCTGTAGAGAAAACAATGTGTGTAAGCCAATTCTGAGACTGTGTACTCTTACAGTTCTGTTTACAAATACTTGTAATGTAGAATAGTTGAGTGTTCTCAGAGTAGGCTTCTATAAGTCATGTAGGTGTTTAGAATTGATTACTGTGATTGTCTGTATGTAATGTATAGTTCTTAGTATAATGCTAATTGTTTCATCTTCTAGTATGTCTACTTGTAACTGTTTGTAGTCACATAGTTGATTTAATAATTAGTAGGCTGAATGTAAGTTCTGTATGTGTGTGAACATTGTTACTTATTCTTCCTACTTCCTTCTATCACTCTCACTATGTCATTACTACTCCCTAGCAAATCTGACAGTAAGTGTTACACTCTTTTCTACTCTTTTTATACTGATTTTGTGATTTTCCTTAGAAATTGTATATACAACAACATAGTAGCTAGTAAGGGAATGGATGTAGATGATAAGCTAGTCAAACATATACTTAGTAAGTACCTCTGTAAAGTGTATTGTCTCTAGCTCATATACTAATATACTTTATAGGTTCTAATATAGAAAACAAACTAGAGGATAAGGTTATAAAGGAGGAAACTGACAGATTGACTACAGATCCTAAGTCTGAAGACAAAGAGAGCTCAGACAATAACACTTACAATAATAACAATTCAGAGAGTAAGGAGGTTTTGTCTATACTAGTAAAGAGTCAATCTAGTAGTAAGTCTTTTATTTCCTAATTTCTGATCTGTCTACTAACACAGAACATCTTGTAGATTGTAAGGCAACAGTAGAGGAGCTTACAAAAGTAAAGGAGGACAAAGCTACTACTAGAACTAAAGTAAAGGTAAAGGCTAAGAAAGTAATACAGGTTAAGGTTAAGGAAGAGGCTTAGACTAAAGTAAAGAAGGAGAAGGAGAGGGGAAAGGAGAAGAAGAAGGAGAGGGAGAGGGAGAAGGAGAAGGAGAAGGAGAAGGAGAAGGAGAAGAAGAAGGAGAAGGAGAAGGAGAAGGAGAAGAAGAGGGAGAGGGAGAAGAAGAGGGAGAGGAAGAAGGAGAAGGAGAAGGAGAAGGAGAAGGAGAAGGCTACAGTCTTAGTACAGTTAGTAACAAAGTAAAAGAATAGGAAGGAAAAGGAGAGGTTTAAAAGTATGTGTACAAGTATAGCTAACAAATTGTATACAATAACTAACTGTTTATACAGGTTCTAATACTGTTACAAATGTAGAAAGGTTAAAGGTAGTAGTAGAAAAGGGGAACAAGCTAGGTATGAATTAAATGTATAGCTAACAAATTGTGTACTACTAATGTTGTCTTTGTCTAGTTTCTAAAGAAGTTACAAAACTAGAAAAGAAAAAGCTAGTTACAGAGAAAGAGAAGGTTAATGTAAGAAAGAATAGAAAGAAGAAACAAGTTATAGTTAGTAAGTACAAGTATGACTAACAAATTATACTAAGCTAATATAATGTTTCTCCTAGTTTCTCAAGTAGTTACAAAGCTAGAAAAGAAGAAAGAGGACAAAAGTAAGGAAAAAGATAATGTAGATAAGGAGTAGTTGATTTTCTAAGTATACTAACTCTATTTTGTTGTCTAGAGCTAGTACTAGTACTTCTGAGTAAGAAGCACACTATTGTAGAGGTAGAGATTCTAGTCTCTAGTAAGGAAATGTATACAAAAAACTAGAAGGTTGTAGTAGAGTCTTCAAGTAAGGAGGACAAGGATATCCTTTCAGATTAAGTAGAGAGAATAGTCTTCTACACACCTGAGTGTATAAAGTGTGTAGAGAGACACAAGGGTTCTTAGGGATCTACTTACTAGACTGTAATAGATTAGCTGTACTATAGTAATCCAAGTAAGTCTGTTTCAATCTTATTTTTGACTGTGTTAATAGTAATTATTTGTGTAGAAAACTAGTACACAGTGTGTATATTCTACTACTCTAGATGTAGCCTAAAGGGAATCTAGTATAAGACTAGGAGGCAAACTGTAGAATTGTACAGTACAACTCAGAACCTACATTCTGTCATCCCTCTAATTATGTGTAGTAAAGTCAGAACAGTCTACAACCTCTACTCACAGATGACTAAGAAGCTGAATAACCTAGAGTTGTAGCTAATAATAATGAAGAACAAGTTTAATACAAAAATCATAACTCTAAGACAGAGTATCAACTTCTTAGCTATAGTAGTAGAAGCCTCTGTAAATAGTAGGGTGGAAGAGTTAGAGTAGGAAATAGAACAGGGTAGAAAGTAGAGAAATAAAAGTCCAGTTTTGTTTTTATGAAAAAAAACCAGAAACATAAGGAATAAACAGAATAGAACAGAAATGGATAGAATAGATAGGAAAATAGATAAAATAGAGAGTTAAGAGGAATGAAATGGATGAATGGATATTTTTATGATTTATGTATAGAACTAGTAGAATAGGATGGGAATAGATAGAAAAGAATTATAATTTGTATAAAGG
>NW_006760389.1:708211-731342 GCF_000271605.1 Fomitiporia mediterranea MF3/22
CTTAACAGTTAGTAGGGAATTGACCCCTATGTTTTAGTTTCCTGTACAAGACTAGGAGGGTATATTGAAAAATTGCACATTCTCAGATTAGGAGTCTGTGACTTCTCCACTTGGTTCTACTTTAAGCATAGCATCTGAAGCACAGTTGTCTAGATCATCTGTATCCTTGCAACTAGTCCTGTGTGGCTCTGTGTCTTCCAGCATTAGTTCTGCTGTATCAATGAGACACAAGATAGAAACTGTTAAACATGAACACAGAAAATACAGAATTAAGTAAAATGCTACAATACATAACTTGGCCACTACTCTATCCAGTTCTGCTACAACATATGTGTTTCCTTTTGTTCTTTGCACCACTATGAACAGTCCAAGGTATTACAGTTTCATCTTTTGTCCTAAGTTGTTACTCACTTTTGAATTGCAGATTAGTACTAGTACACCTGGAGCAAAGTTGTAATCCTTGATCTGATTATGATTGACTTCTGCAAAATGCTTTGTGTATCTTTTGCAGGCTTTCCATACACATTCCATCATTTGCATAAGGTTGTCTGGTCTCTTCTACAATTGTTACACTCATATTACTATCAGTTCCTCTGTTGTTAGTAGTAATCCTTTGGGTGGAACCAAATACATTGCCTTGTTCAGGTCAAACAGTAATATTGGCTCTACTCTATAAACAAGGTAATAAGGAGAATATCCAGTTACTTTCTGAATTGTAATCTGCTCTGCCCAGAACACAGAATGTGTGTACTTATACTAATGTCCAATATTGTCTCCTACTGTCTTTATAATTGCTTCCTGTACATCCAAGTGTTTCTGCTCAATAATTCTGTTCACACAGGAGTTATACATGGAAATCCAAATATGATTGATGTGGTACTGTTCTTGCAAATAGTCCAGCACTGTAACATAAGGTGTTCCATTGTCTGTTACAAGCTTAGGACATGCCCTGTATTAGTATAGAAGTTTCTCAAAGATGAACTGTCCTATTGTCCTTCTGTTCTCTGTGTAAAGTATGCAAAACTCTGGATACCCTGATAACAAACAGTGTGTGTGCACAATATATTAGAATCTTCCTGCTTTCAGCATAACCTTTGTATCTATGTGGATCTTTTGGAAAAGCAGCACAATCTCCAGAATACTTGGTAGAATCAGCACTTGTTACATCTGCTGAGTCTGACATACATGACAAGTCCTAATGAAGTACTTAATGTCTTTTGTAAGAGATGACTACTAGAACTGATCCAGTAAACAGGCTTGTACTACAAAGATTCCCTTGTGTCCTAAGTCTTTGTGTGCTATCCTAACTAACACCCATCTCCTGTCCTTATCCAGCACAATCTAATACTTTCCTTCAGGACCTCAACACTAAATCTTGTTGTTCTGTACAAAGAACTGTACAGTATATTGTATAAATGTTGGAAAATCAGTGTCTGTGATTCTACTTGGTTTGCAGAGCAAGCCAAGATACTCTTTCACAGCCTTCAGTCTTGCTTCTTACCTTTCAGCAGTTGGTGATTGTAGGAATCGTTCTACTGTTGCCTCCAAACCCTCAGTCTTGTTACTGTAGATACTGTACACAACCCTTATCAGCTCTAGATTGTCACCCTCTGCTTTGTCATCTGCTCCCTCTACCTCCTTAGTTCCCACAACTCTGCAAGACTCTCCTCCAGGTTCCCACTCCTGTAGTCCTTTGTCTGTTTTATCTTCCACTCTTCTGCATTCTGGATTGGGTCATTCTAGTCTATCTCAATGTATCCAATTCCAGTTCCCTTTCAGAACAATGACTTCTGGGAATAATCTATGTTACAGTCTGCCAGAATGTCTTGCCTGTAGTGTGTCCTTGTTTACTTGAAATGATTTGTCAATAATGTTATTGTGTGTCTCCTAGCACATTGCATTTGAAACCTGGGACTGTGTTTCTACACACTTGACTAACAAAGCTTTGTGTTCTGTAGACCTGCAAATCTCCAGCTAATGTCTGTGTTACATAGATTCTATTTCTGCTGTGTAAAATCTGTATGACTTGTCAATCCAGTCTTCATAGGTTTTGTTGTCTGGGGGGTCTTCAGGTGCTGCTCAGCATTGTGATAATCTGTCCATACACTTAAAGTCTGATGCAGGAATGTGGCAGAACTCAAAATCAAATAGCAAAATACTGGCTATCCAGCAATTGATTGTAGTATTAGGCTGTAGGTCAGGCTTATTAATCATTCCCTTTATGTATAAAGTGTCCATTTCCACAATTAATTTCTTAATGCCTATGAGATATATGTGTAATGTGTGAAGTGCACAATAAAGTCTGAACAGCTCTATTTTTGCTTGCAAATATTGTGCTTGTATTACATTCCAGTTAATCAATCCAAATCAATTTATTCTCTGTTTGCAATCTGGGTGCTCCTGACCAATATACTATCCTACTCTAATGATAGACAAATCTACTACCAAGACTACTGGATACTCTGACTCATAGTTGATTAGTGTTAGTGTAAGGCAATGTAAAACTGCTTCCTTGAGTGTGTCCATAGATTTCTGTGCTTTGTCATTCTAATTAAATATCAAGTTCTTTTGTGTGAGTCAATTGAGTAGTTGTGCTAACTTTGTGTAATTTTGAATAAAAACACAAAGCACTCCTACTGTTCTAAGAAATCCCTGTACTTCTGTAACACTCTTGCAAGGCAGCCAATCCCTAACCTTCTGTATTTGTGATTCTTCAGCCTCTCTCCCCAAATACATTAGCTTATACTCAACAAATATTGCAGATTTGTTACAAAGTGTCATCTTCTTCCCAGAAAATGTCCCTCCTACAGCTTTCACTCTCTGCAAAATCCAGTTTACATCCATTAGATACTTGTATACAAACTTCTGTATTCCCTCATTCTCAGGAAGTGTTTCCTCTGTTCTGTCTACTTTCTCATATTTTGAGCAGGGTCCAATTACCAGAACATTGTCTGTGTATAGGTTTGTAACATCCAGAATCTCATTGTAAAGAATAAACACTAAGTCATTATGCAAAATCTGTACTGAGTTGGTGTAACCTATTAGCAACACTGTCAAGCAAAACATTCCTAGAGGTGTTTAGAACATTGTCAGATCTCTAGACCACTCATCCAAAATCCTCTAATCAAATGTAATATGCAAATCGAGTTGTGTATAGCATACTCAACCTCTACAACTTTCCACAATTAGTTCCATGTTTGGCAGAACTGCTACATCCTTTATTGTAACTGTGTTTAACCTCTGCAAATCAATAATAAATTACAAGGATTCTCTGTCTTTCTTTGTGACACAAAACCATTAGGATCAATACAAGGAATTCAACAGTTTTATTACTCTGTTACACAACTTCTCCTTCAACAACTCAATCACCCTCTTCTCAATTCTGTGTGTAATCAGAATACTTTTCTCTACCCATGGTACATGCTCTACAGTTGGAATTTGAATAGGATCAAAATATGTAGGGTCTAATGTTCCTTGCTCCTCTTCTGTCTACACAAATGCTTCAGACTGTAGCATTAATAGGTTCTCTGCAAGCTTCCATTCTTCCAGCTATAGGAATCCTGATCACAATTCTCTAATTGCTTGCATCTGTTCTTCTGTAAGTTGGCTGGTAGGTATGAAGGGCTGTAGTATTGTCAGTAATATAAGCATCCCAGCTAGGGGATTGGGGTGTTGTTGTCTGACTATACAGAACTCCTCTGGAAGTACTCTGAGTATAGGGTGCACCTTATTTGCAACTTTCTTGTAAGCCCACAAAACTGTGTTGAGTTTGTCATCCAGTGTATTAAGAATTACTGACTTCTGTAACTCTGCTACCTCTATCATCCATGATTCTGTGACTTGCAATCCCTGACTAGAATCCTGTATTACATTTACCCTACTTCCTTTGCCTCTTCCTCTGTATAGAATGATCACCTTACTATTACTCTTCTACTTGTTTGTTCCCAATCTGCTTGTCATATACACATCTCCCTGGAATTGTAGTGTTTCTGGTTCCTTGACACTTCTCAAAAATCTGTCTCTAGCTTGTATTACAGTACTCTCACTCTGGTGGACAGAGACCACCTCCTTAATAGATCATTCAGGTCCTGAAGTGTTATGTGCTGCTCCCTATTTGCAAAATCTTTGGTTTCACATTCTGTAGTTGTAAAGAACAGTCTACCTAGCAAGATTCTGAATAGAGCTTTCTACACAACTTGTACTGTAATATCTATGTGAAGCATTCCTATAGAGAGTTGCAACCTCAGAATCTGTCCTACAGTCAATCCCCAACCAGTGTCTGCTGTTTCAAGCATAACAGTCATATTACAATCCAACAGAATCTTTAATGCTTCCTATATGTCAGCTCAAACTATGTTTACACTTAATCCCTGGTCCAGCACACAATCTACCTCAATTTTTCTGTCTACTATTGTCTCAAGTGTACAGAGTAGAAGCAAATAGTTAACTTCTGCCAACATGTTACAATACTACTGTAGCACACTATTGTTTGATCCTACAACAGGCAGTTCTCTACTGTAGAATGTAGTGTTTCTATCTGTTCAGCACCTTAATGTTACTAATTTGCAAGTCTTCTTCTGAAGCTCTAGAGACAATACAAGCAACTCCTACTGTGTAATACACACTTCCTGGTCCAAGCTGTGATCTAAAACTCTTCCAGCTATTTCTGGGTCCTCAATTAGTGTAATGTAGTAGTACAGGTACTCCTTTGTCCTAGTTGTGTCTTACTGTGTACTTGCTAGCACTGGTCTGATATCTGCAGGTTTTGCTACTTTGTAATCACACCCTTGCTTTCCCTTCCCCTTTGTATCCTTTGCTTTCAATTGTTCTACAACCTTCTTACAGGCTTCTCCAAGTATTACTTCAAGCCTTTTAAGCTCTACAAGGTTCTCCACCTCCTCCTCTTCTTCTTCATCAACCTCTACCATTGTAACTAGTACAGGAGCTCCTAGACTGTGTACTATAACTAGTACAGCCTTTATGAAACTAACAGAGTACATTTGTAACAACAGAAAGTGGCTATCAACCTTTTCCTTCAAGGTCTGCCCTATCCTAGAAATGGCATTTCTGTTAGCCATGATAATTTTATTGTCTGGGCTCTGTGTACACTTCCTGTTTATAATGTATTCCAACACTTTTGAGCAACTGTGTATAAAATGTCCAGATTCTCTACAAAACACACAACTTCTGTTTCCTGATCCTCTACCTGAACCTCTACTGTATCCTCCTCCTCCTGATCTTGGGCCTTGCTTCATTGACTCTACTTGCAATTGCAGACTCTGAAGCACTTCCACAATGCTTGTCAAATTAACTTCTTCCTGTTTGACCAGAATTACAGACTGACTTGTAAGTGTATCTGATCTACTAACTGCTGTGAGTGTAAATCCCTTAAGGATCAACCCTACTACAGTTACAACTTGTACAATATTGTACACAAGTCTGTCCTTATGGTCTGGATACTTGATTTCTAACTTCTGTGTCAGCTTTTCTGTGATTACTCTATAGAACACATGTAGAAAAACACAGCAAGATTCCTCTGGTGACAGCTTATTGTTAGTTGTCAAATAGGTTACTATGAGTGTAAACTCTCAGTGGTATGTTCCCAAATTGTCCCTATTTGTAATTCCTCTCTCTGCCCATTTCTATACTACAGTATCCAAGTCACTTCTAGCATATTGTGCTCCTGTCTTGAGACTCAGGTAATACATGATTACTCCTGTCTTAAATGTATCCTAAGACATTTTATCTGTATTATCCTACAAATCCTCCACTTCTACAGGCACATACTTTATTGTAAGCAGAATGATATCTGCTCCAGCTATGTTACATTTGTTTGTAAGACTTTCCATGTCTGCAAAATACCTCTACAATTCTCAGGGCTTGGTTCTGTCAAAGGACAGTGTATTACATGCTCTACAACAAGGCAGCTTCAGAATGTTCAATGTGGCCATTGGCTGTACTGCCAGTCTTGGTTGCAATAGAATTTGTGTGTTTACTTATAGTTGCTAAAGTAGTCACACATCACTTACAAGTTACTGTTACTGTAATTGGAGCTGTGTTGCTAACAATACACTGGTTGCTAGTGTGAGTGAAGATACTGGCTGCTGGACTGTCTCTGTTTCCTGTAGAGACAACTGTGCTCTTCTGCAACACAGTGTGCCAGTTACAGTCAGTTGTGATGTTGATGTGATTTGGGAAAGTCATAGGGTAGCTAGCAATTCTGTACACAATTCTGGGGACATGAAATACAGTAGTTTGTTGCAAATTTGGAAATTGATTACTTGGGGATTGAGTGATGTTGCTACAAGGTCTTCTTCTTCCTCCTCTTTGTTACTGACTCGAGTGCTCTGCTGTTCTGATAGTGTTCCTAAGGTTTCTGCTTCCATAGTTAAACAATACAAGTTCTAACAGTTCTCAGCATCCTGAACAGGTTTCTCAGACACCAGCCTGTGGGCTTAGGTCAACTCAGTCACAGTCAGCACTAGTACCCATATTGAGCAGAACACACAGATCTGCTAGAATCCAATTATGCTGCAAAACATCTAATAGTCTAAACACTAGAAGTACAGAATCCAATATTACCCCCTCATAGTAGGCTCCAGATGAAACTCCTGTGAAGTGTCTAAGAGAAGATCACAGGTGATTCGTTAAGTTTGAGGGGGGAGCTAAACCATGAGTCTTAGGAGACTAGAGTGGTTCTGAATGGGTGTGAGTTCTTCTGGCACAGGTGCAACCTTGGAAGAGTAATGTGAATAACAGAAAGTACACTTTGTAAAGTACACAACAAATGATCTGATACAGAAAACAACAAAGACTAAGACTATGCCTCATGCTAGAGGACTTTGAGACAAGAGACAAGAGCTAAATTGATGGGTGAACTATCTCCCTTTTTTTTTTTTTCTAGTACATGAGTAGCTGTATTTATAGTTTTCTGAGTTCCAGAAAAGCATAGTACTAACAGGGAAATGCTATGACTGAACAAGAGAAAAATAACAAAATATACAAGAACAAATAAGAGAACCTTTTGCTAGAGGTTAGAAGAAAATGGGGTGAAAATGTATAAGGAAAATTTAAGTAGTCTACATTCTAGCTACAGGAAATGTTATGCAAAAGGGAAAAGCAAGATTTACATTGAAAGAAGTAGAAGGTTCTCATACTGTTATCATCTGATTGGTACAGACAAAGTGTAGAGAGTTTCAAGATTTCTGGTGGTCTCCTAAGATCAACACTTTGATTGCCCCAATGTCCTATCTGATTGGAAGATTGCAGTACTTTGATCCAGGCAATAATGATGTAATAGTTTGCTGAGCCACTTGCTGTGACACAACTTGTGTTCTGAGCCTGTAATAAGTATGTGATCTGTACATCCTGTGGAGAAAACAATGTGTGTAAGCCAATTCTGAGACTGTACACTCTTGCAGTTCTGTTTGCAAATGCTTGTAATACAGAATAGTTGGGTGTTCTCAGAGTAGGCTTCTATGAGTCACATGGGTGTTCAGAATTGATTGCTGTGATTGTCTGTATGTAATGTACAGTTCTTAGTATGATACTGATTGTTTCAATGTCTCAAACCCTGGAAGACTTTGTACAACTTTTCTTTAATACCTGGTATTATGAAAATGGACTTCTACTTCACATTATTTCTGATCAGGACCACCTTTTCACTTCAAAATTCTGGCATACATTACATACCATGTCTGGAGTGAAACTTAAGATGTTCACAGCATATCATCCACAAATGGATGGCCTCTCCAAGCATACTAATAAGACTATCATCCAGGCCCTTTGCTTCTATGTGGATTGTCAGTAGAAGGGATGGGTCCATACTCTCCCTTGAGTCCACTTCAAACTTATGAATTCAAAGAATGCCTCTATAGGGTACTCCCCCTTTCAGTTATGCATGGGTCAATCCCCTCACATAATCCCACCACTCCTACCTCTCAAACCTAACATTGAAAGCTTGCCTGAAGATGTGCAGGCTTGAGCCCTTTTCTAACAACTAGAGACTGATGTCACTGATGCAAGAGATGCCTTAGTATTAGCTAAGGTTAATCAAGCATTATATACAGATTCTAAATGCAATCACAAGGACAGTTATCAAGTGGACAATTTTGTCATACTCTCAACCTTCCATTACTAACAGGATTACACACAACAAGGAGATAACAGGGTTGCAAAATTCATGCTACACTACAATAGTAAATACCTAATTACCAGGGCATTTCCTGAACACTCCACATACCAGTTGGACCTACCAAACACTTGTAATAAATTCACTACCTTCCATGCTTCTCAACTCAAACAATATCACTCTAACAACACACAACTATACCCTAATTGCAAACTTCCTTGGCCTCTGCCTGTTCTTACAGAGCAAGGTTTCAAAGAATGGGAAGTTGAAAGAATCCTTGATTAATGTAAAAGAGGTTGCAGAGTTCAGTACTTGGTATGTTAGCACAGCTATGGGCCAGACAATGACCTGTGGATACCTAGGAGAGAACTTGAAGACTGTGTAGCTCTTGATTCTTGGGAAGAACATCTTTGATCCCTTGATACCCCTTAAAATATCCTTCCTCACCCCTGTTTCCTTTTACTTTCTTTTACATACTTATCTAACCTCACAACAGCTTTCCTTTTTTCAAACTCTTTCCTTCTCCCCTGTATTTTTTCTTCAGAATATAGGAAAGTGTAACCTTGCAGTTTCACCAGCCACTTGATTACGTAATACTCTCCTATTTAATGTCTTGCATACTCCTTGTCTTGTCTTATCAATTCTATTCTGTTAACTGTTCTGTGTCTCAGTGTAGCATTGGCTTCAATTCACTAGTCATGAGTGTCAATTGCTTACCTTCAGAGACACTTTACAATATTTTTCATGTATATATATGTAATACACATGGCTTCCAGACTTATTATCTTGTTACAAAATGGTACAGCTTAGTATTAAGAATAAATATCCTTTTCTTGCTAGATACAGTTGATTAGTAAGATGTATAACTATAATTCAAGAAAGGTAGTAGAACACATTTCTCTTTTTAAGCATTCTAGTATAGTATTTACTATACTTGAATATTAATACACTAGCTGACTGTCAGATCTCTAGTATTTTAGAAGTACATTATTGTAACATTGAGTTCTTTATAACTATTCTTTCTTACTAAGAATGTGAGTAGGAATCTGAATTGTACTGTACAGTACAGTTACAACCTGTTTCAGTCATAGTACAATCTGTACTTGTACTAGGCTTTAAGATGCCAAATATGGCTTGTATAAAACAGACTGTATCCTGTATCTCTGTAGGCCAAATACAGTAGTATATAGTAGTATACAGAATACAAACATTTAAAGAAGATTTCAGTGTTAATAACATATACAGTACAATTTATAATTCTTTCTTTTTTATACCTTATAATATACCTTTTATACATAAAAACACTAAATATAGCTAATTTTGAGGTCAAAGTATTAATATCATATTATTTATCTTCTCAAAATAGTTAATTATGTGACTCTCTTTTATTACTTCATACAAATTATATTTCAGATTACTAAATATATTGATGAAAATAGGTACAGTAAGTGCTAATTCAATTAGGACATATATGTAGAGTCATAATAGGCCTTTTTAACAATTTTAAAGTATTAACAATTTATTATTATTAATATAATATTAAATTTGTATTTATAAGTGTACAGTTGTATACAGTATGTAAAAAACAGTTGTATTTTTACAACTGTACCCTGTACAGACATGTGTTAGTAACAGTATAGAGAGGACTCAAAGGCTCAGTAAGAGGACTTAGGCTACAACTATTCTACACAACAGAGATACAGAGATGTTAGTACTAGAATGTAAGTATCAGAATGAGCAGAACTTGTGGTTCAGACACAAGAGTAGAGTGAGACAAGAGTAAGGTATATAGGGTGAGGCTAAGAGTACAGGACTATCTAGAGTAGACAAGATTAAGACTATAAGACTAGTCTGATCTTATACATGTATATATACTAAACTATACTAAGGCACTTGTTAACCTTTATTTTAGATAAATGTATTATATGTCTTATATTATACAAACATCTTACAAGTATATACTATTACTAAGACATGTCATCTAAGATATTTAAGACATCTGAGACATCTGATAGTATATAGTATATAATACTTTAATCTATAGACAATGAAGCTTATTATTAACATATTGAACAGATACATACAGTCAACTTGTATTAACACTTACATACTATAAGTATGACTTACTCTTAGTATTATTGTAAGTAGTGTATAAACCTATGAACAAATGTTTCCTATCATTTAGAGAACTTTGCAACCTTAACACACTAACAGGTTATAAGTCTTACACTCTCTACTCATATCTACATTGTTACTACACTTTTATCTTACTCTCTACAAATGTAACACTTTGAAATTATTGTCTTAGTAATTATGATTTCCCCCTCTATAGTATATGTATAACTATATATACTATAATTATCATCTTGAATGCTTCAGTGTACTATACACTATAGTGTCAGCAACAGTATAGAGGGGACCCAAAGGCTCAGCAAGGGGACCCAGGCTACAACTATCCTACACAACAGAAATACAGAACACAAGCACTAGAACATAGTCAGAACTTGCAGAACAGGCAGAGAGAGAGAGTGAGACAAGAGTAGAGTATATAGAGTGAGCCTAAGAGTACAGGACTACCTAGAGTAGACAAGATCAAGACTACAGGACCAGTCTGATCTCATACACCTATATATACTAAACTACACAAGAGTACTCAGGGAGCATGAGCCACTAAGAATGATAAGTCACAAAGAATGAAAGAAAGGAATGTCAAAGATAAAGGTACAAAGAATGAAGGGATGGACAAAGGGTAAGAGACTATAGAATGAACAAAGAATGAAGGGGTGGTCAAAGGAATGGAATGATGAAGTAAGGAAGGGTAGTAGTAAGAGTCAGTATACATATAGTCTATAGTGTTGATCTCTAGTACCAGTTGAGGTAGAAGAGGTCAGTTGAGTCTGCAAGGTACAGACACTGAGAGGGGTCAAGAGTGAGAAGGAATAGGTAGATCTGAGCAGAATGTACAAGTTCTGAAGGTGATGATTAACAAGACAAGAGTAGTGTGGAACAACAAAGCTGCACTTCAGAACAAGGCAATACAAGACAAGACAAGGCAAGATGGAATGTTTAACTGATGAGACTGTCAAACTACACACTAAGAGTTGTAGTAGAGAGTAACTTGATTGCTGGAAAGTACAAATTATATGAGAGTATTTATAGAAATTATGAGTCCTTTGTAGCTACTAGTCCTTTGTGAACAAATCCACTACTGTCTCCTTTGTATCAACCTATCCAGGACTCTGGATCTGAGTCCCCTTTGTATTGATCAACCAGCTGTCTGAAGGCTCAGAGTCTTGCCTTTGTGAATCAGAACTAGAGTCTGGAACCCAACTAGTCCAAGTTGAGTGACCAAGACTATTGTGTGGGCAATGATGATGTAATTGAAGGATTGCTGACATGAGGATGATACAACTTTGATGCAACTGAGCCCTTCTAATCAGAACATATTGGAACATACATGTTGTGTGAGTGTGACATCTCCCAGGTGTTTTAGAATGTGACTGTCCCCAGTCACACCTGAGGGTGTAGATTTGCAAACTGGTGCACTTTATGTTTCAATCTTCTGCTTCTTTTTGAGTTTGTCCTTCTTCTTCAACCATGTTGTTGTTGTAAGAAGTGAATCAGGTCTACAACTGAGTGTGGGCCCTTGTCTAAAGGATACAGGAGTTGCTACAGTGTGTAAGGACAGTGGATTGGCTATCAGTAGTAATGGAGTAGAGGGCAGAACTGGTACAGTTGTAGGTAAGTTCTTGGACATTGTATTGTCTCTAGGTCTTCTGACAAGACAGTACAGTCAGATTAGGATACACTCACTGTATCAAGTATGCAGGCCAGCTTTGTGCTTGCTACACTACAGTAGCTCATGCTTCAACTCAAAACATGGGTGTTACAAATCAATACAGAGTATAGTAACTGTAAGGATGCTCTGATTGGCAAACCACTTCAAGAGTATGAAGATGCTATAGCTGTTGACAAACTAAGCATTGCTCCTCCAACAAAGTAGGTAGTAGAGGTTGTAGTTCTGAGGCTGTCTAATATGGTTAGGCACACTGTCCAGGATGCTGAGACAGGTGCTCCTATGGGTGAACCAGACATTCTGCTAGGTTCCAAGCTAGAGTATGAGTTGTCTGTGTACTGAGCACACAAGTAGGATCAAACACTGGATAACAAGAGGTTGGACACACTCCTTTGTGAGTAGCAAGGAGTGTAACCAGGCTGTCAGAATGATGAGGAGGACAACTTGAGCAGTATGTAGTCCCTTCTTTACTTATTAATGATTCAACTGACTACTACTAGTCACTTGATCTAGATACAGATTACATATATTTGGGCAGGAGGCATTCTGTGTTGTACATATCAGACTTCCACAAGACAGACTGGGTAGCAGAGGAGGTTGAAAATGGGCAGGTCAAGTTGTGGTTCTAGAACAGTTCTCTAGTGCCAGAGTCAGTGCTAGACAGTAGCCTGACACTTTTGACAAGTTGGAGGTGTAACAGCTGTATCTGTTAGTATGTAGTATACATTTAAGAGTATAGTGAGACAATTGCATGCTTGGCATGCAAGAAGAGCAAGATCTGTTACTCTCTTGCAAAGACTAGTAAGGTAGTAAGGGATGTATAGTTGAGGCAGGGGAGGACAATAGTGACAAACCTGTACCCTGTGGCTGGGCTGTTGAGGGTGTGTCTGGAGGATCTGGGTAAGTTGTTCCAAGATCAATACTGATAGCTTTTGAAGACAATTTTCTTCTAGGTGAACTCTCAGAACACTTGTCAGACAACAGTGAGTTCTGAGAGGATCTGGAGCTCAAATGCAAGCTTTGTGTCCTTAGAAGGCAGGTGGCTACCTATTGTGCAATGTTAGATACAACAATATGGGACATAGAGTAGCTATAGGCTAGGATGGGCATGAAGGCAAGGTGTTGGAAGGATAGACAGAAGGATGGACAGAATTAGACGTTCTGTTTGGAACAACTGAACTAGCATAGGTGAGACAGTCAATGTAAAAGCTGCCTGTAGAAGCAGCCAAATATAATCCCCCCTCTATAGTTTTGAATAGTATTTTCTGTATATTCATAACAATGTGTGATGTTACTAAAGCACAAGTGTGATAATTGTAAGGTAATAAGAGTGACTCAGTATTGATAGGTAAACAACAGAGGCAAGGCTATATGTATACTGAAAGTAAGACAAACTAATGGAATGAGAACAGAACAAGAATGGAACAAGCACAGAACAAAACCAAAAAAGAAACAGAACAAAAACAGAACCAAAATAGAACAAGAACAGTGTGAGAACAGAACAAGAACAGAACAGAACAGAACAGAACAGAACAAAGCTCTCAGTACATGACTTTGAGACTGTTGTGACTAAAGAAATGCAAAAGTGGTCTAAGGGCTGCTGGACGAAAACCTGTGTACAAAAAACCCAGTGGGAAAAAACATACTACAGGGAAAACCATACAGGTTCAAAGTGTAAGTCTAACTATAATCTACAATTAGTTAAAAGCAAAATTAAAGAAAAACAGAAGATAGAGTAGAATGGGATTGGAACATTGTCTAGAATATTATAAGGGGTTAATAGAAAAAGGCAAATTCAAGAAAGTAAGGAATGCATAGGTCTATGGTGGTTGGCCACAATTGGCCTTTAGTTGGAGTTGGAGTCCTTGGAAGGCTTGTCTGACAGTGGCAGGTTGTCAGTGTTGTTAATTTCATCAGCTAGACTGAAGTTTTCAACAAGACATGTAACTAGAATTGAGAGTGTAGTGTGGGCAAAGTACAGAACCAAGCAGAATGCTGTAATACAAAGACAGGAGACTGATCCATCAAGTTCAGCTACAATATAGGATCCTCCTTGTGTACAACAGACTACTATGTACAGTCCAAGATAGTGTGGCTTGGTTTTTCATCCAAGATCCATTTGTGATTTGGAGTTGTGTATGAGGACTAGTCAACTGGGTTCAAAGTTAAAATCTTTGATTGAGTGTTTGTGTGTTTCTTCAAATTGTTGGAGCAAAGTGATCTAGTCCACATGGATGCATTCTGTGATAGCTTAAAGGTTGGCCAGACGTTTCTGTAGTTGACATGCTTGAGTTGTAATGAGTTCTGTTGTTGTCATGAGTTTGTCTGGTGCTGGAGTAAGATACATTGCTTCTGTGATATCAAATGGGAGAAGTGGTTCAATGTTATGGACAATAAAATAAGGGGACATGCTAGTTGTGCAATGGATTGTGATCCGATCCAACCAAAAGACAGAATGTGTGTGTTCATACCATTGTAGTTCATTCCCTTCAGCAGCCTTCATAAGGGCTTCCTGTATGTCAAAGTGGCAGTGTTCAATAATACTATTAGCTTGAGAGTTGTATGTGCTAATACAGATGTGATTGATGTGGTATTGGTTGTGAAGCCAATCTAGTGCAGCAACAAACAGGGTTCTGTTGTCAGTAACGAGTTCTGGGCACACACTAAATTGACAGAGAATATCTTCAAAAATGAATCGTCTGATGCTTTGTCCAGTTTTGGAACAGAGTAAGTAGAACTTGGGGTAGCCAGAGAGTGTACATTGAGTGTGAACAATGTATTAGAACCCTCCCGCTTTCAGTATGAACTTAGTGTCAATGTGTACCTTTGCAAATAATGAGGCAATCTTCAGAACACTGGGAGGGATTAGGATTTGAGTTGTCTGACAGAGTTGGTATTTGTGGCAGGTGCAGATGTAGTACTTGATGTCAGGTCCAAGGCTAGGCCACCAGAAGCAGTCAAGAAGTCTAGCCTGGACAGAGTAGACTCCTTTATGTCCAAGATTGTTATACACAGTCTTGACAAGATTCTATTGTTGGTTGGGTTCTATTACAAGTTGGTGGTTGCTGTTCTGGGTTTTCTGCCACAGTCAGCTGTTCTTGACAAAGAAAGTGGTTGCATAGCAAACAAAGGTGGTGAATTTGTGATTTTCCATCCTGGGCAGTCAGAGGCATGTTTCCAGGAAGGTCTTGACTTGTCTGAGACAATATTCTCTAGCATGTGTACAATCAGTTGTTGGAAATGTCTCAGAAGGTTTGGTATTGTTTGGAACAGTGAACACAGAACTGTAACAGAAGGTGTAAGCTTGGTCAATCCATTCCTTAAAGTCATCTTCTTCTTCTGGGTCAGCTTTAGTGTGTGGATGTCAAGACAGTCTGTCAGTACAAGCAAACTGTAGGGCTGGAATGTGTTGGAACTCAAAGTTGAACAGTAGGATTCTAGCAATCCATCTGTTGATTGTGGCATTCAGCTGTAGGTCCAGGTTATTTATCATACCCTTAACATAGACAGTATCCATTTCCACTACTAACTTCCTTACTCTGATAAGGTGAATTTGTAGGGTACAGAGTGTGCAGAACAATCTGAAGAGTTTGATCTTGGCTTGAGAGTATCAGGATTGTGCTTTGTTCCAGTTAATCAATCTGAATCAGTTGATTCAATGACAACTGTCAAGGTGTTCTTGTCCAAGATAGAAACCTACACCAATAATAGATGAGTCCACAGTGACAATAACCTCTATGTCTGACTTATAGTCAATAGTACATAAGGCAGGGCTATTGATAATGGTGTCTTTGAGTTTGTCCATTACTACCATGTGTTCTGAACAGAACTCAAACAGAACATTGTGCTTGGTCAAATGTGTGAGTGGTCTAGCAAGCTGAGCAAAATTTCAAATAAACATACAGAGAACACCTGTGGTTCCAAGGAATCCTCTAACTTTGGAGACAGATTGACATGTGGGCCAGTCACAGATTTTCTGGACTTTTGAATCATCTGGCTCTCTTCTGGCATAGGTACACTTATGGCCTAAGACAGTTGTGTATAGTTGGAACACACACAGCTTCAGACTGGAGAACGTTCTGTGGACTGCTTTGACTTGCTGTATGACACAGTTTAGGTTGTGAGTGTGTTCCCATACAAATTGTCAGATACTAGGGTTTCTGGGAACAGTTTTGTATGTTCTGTCCAGAAGTTTGTATCTTGTAGTTCTGCCTTTGACATAGACATCATCAGTGTAGGGTTGTACTGTATTAGGAATTTTGTCCTGTAAAATAAAAGTAATATCACTATGTATAATTTGAAAAGAATTAGTATAACCTATTAGAATAACAGTAAGTCAGAACGTTCCAAGTAGTGTCTGAAACATTGTAAGATTGTGAGAGCATTCATTGAGAGAGTGTTGGTTGAAGGTAATGAAGAGATCTAGCACAGAGTAAATGGCCCTTCCAGAGAAGGATTCAACAACCTGTTCAATCATTAGAGGTACAGATGAGTCTTGGATTGAAACTCAGTTGAGTTCCTGGAGGTTGTGGACCAGGTGCAGAGACTTTCTGTCTTTCTTTACTACAGTAAACCATTAGGAACAGTAAGATGAGTTTGATGGCTTGTAAACTCTGGTGGCAATTTTGTCTTTGAGAATTTTCACAACTGTGTTGAGGTTTCCCTGTAGAATCTGGATGTTCCTTTGTACCTATAGAATATGCAGAACAGTCAGAATCAAAATCAGATCAAAGTATTCCAGGTCCAGGGTGCCTTTCTCAAGCTTGTTCTAGGCAAAGGCATCCTCATACATCAAAATCAGGTTGATCAAAAGCTGGCACTCTTCTGGCCAGAGGAAGTTGTATGGATTGATGTCAAGAGCTTCCATACATTCTTGTGTGAAACAGTGTGTTGGGACAAACAGCTTAGAGTGTAGTGGTAGTTCTAGCATGTCCTTCAACAGATCAGGATACTTCTGTTGAATGATCCAAAACTCCTCTGGGAGAGTTCTGGCAACTGGTCTAACCTTCTTTGCTACCTTCTTGTATACAAATACATTTTCTCTAGGACTGTCAGGTGTGTATAGAACAAAGGGGTCTAATCCTAGGGTGGCTGACAGGGTGACTGGACAACTGAGGAGCAGATTGACTATGGTAGAGACTAGTGTGTGTCTATTGTAGGGTGGTGTGTGCATGTTGGGAATTGTGGCTTTGGTAGTATCAGAACTCAAATCAGAACACTGTTTGTCCTGAACACTAAGGGGCTGATTGACTAATATAGGAGTTGAGAAATCAGTGATTACTACAAATCCTTATTTGTTATGTTTCTGTGGAACAGATTATGTTCTGGTCATAACTCAGCACTTCTGTTGACAATCCAAGGGATCTGATAGTGTTATGGACTGGTTACTGTTAATAAAGTCCTTTGTTTTACATTCTGTAATAGTAAAGAATGGTCAGTCTAGGAGTGCCTCAAATAGGGCTTGACAAACAACTTGAGCTTGGAGGGTGATGTCAACTCCAGCAATATTGATCTTTACATTCTTAACAGTACTGAGTGTCAGTGCTTGTCCAGAGTCAGTAGTTTCAAGCATAATTGTGAGATCAGAACACAGATGGATTCTAAGACATTTCTATACATCCTTACAAATGATGCAGAGTGTTACTCCTTGGTCTAGAATACAGTGGATTTCTTCAGTATCTTCAAAGATGGCTTTAACTGTATGTAACAGTATAGCCTGTTCTGTAACCAACTCTAGGCTCCATACATGCTGTGAGACTTGAGCTACAATTGCATCTTTGGAAGTTGTTGGTTCTGAGGGTTCTGTTGAGACAAGGTGTGTGGCAGTGTTCAGAACTTGCCTAGCAGATGACAGTTCCTTGACTTGCTTTCAGACATCAGGTGTAATCAACAACAGCTCCTTCAGGGTGAGACTGATGCTAGAGTCTAGAATGTAAGAGACCATCTGCTAGACAATGACAGGGTCTTCAATAGGAGAGAGATTACAGTACTGATATGGTTCTGGTGGTGGTCTAGTAGCAGGCTTGTCAGCATACTTCAATCTGTCATACTTTGAGGCCTGGCTTACTTTGGCAGGTGGTGCAGGCTTTGGTTCCAGCTTAGGTTCCTTGTCCTTCTTCTTCAGAACACTTGTTGTTCTGTACCTTAGAACCTCTACTCTGTCAAACTTGAGCTTCTTACTAGTAGTGACTTTCTTCTTTACCTCTCTGAGTAAGACTTCAAGTCTTTTGACCTTGTATTCTGCTTCTAAGACTTCTTTAATATATGTGGCTGGAACAGCAAATAATGTTTAGGATACTAGTGCTGGCTTTGCAATTTCAAGGAGGGACACTATATACAGTAGTGTGTCCTGTACATCTTGGGAGACTTAGGCATGCTTTCCAGGGTTAGTTGTATAATACTGGTTGAAACAATCCATGAGTAGTTGGCCTTGGATTGTTGACAGAACAAATGATCTGTTAGGGAGAACAACCTTTCTGAATGTGTTCTGGATGCACTTTCTGTTACAAATGAACTCATTAACCTTTAGACACAAGCAAATGAAGTGTTTGTCTTCTCTGTAGAAGGAGTAGTTTGTGTTGTAGGGCAGCCCTGTAGAATGAGTGGATTGTACAGATTGTACAGATTGTATACCTGTGTTTCCTGCAAACAGGGAACTGGTCTTGTGTTCAAACGAGTCTAACTTGCTTTAGAATGAGCAGAGTGAATCTAGGATAGTAGTCATGTTTGTGTCTTCTTTCTTTATTAGAATGGTTCCAGAACTTGTTGTTCTGGTTGTATTGGCTGTCTTTCCTGAGTGTTGCAAAGCTATACCTCTCTACATAAGCTTAGTGGCCTTGACAACTTCAGTGTATGTGTAAGCTATGTGACTGTTGTGGTTAGGGTTGTAGGCTAGCAAACAGAGAGTTAGCTGATCTTTGAAGGCACCTGTAATACTGTTGAGGAATGCTTTGTTCCAATCTTCTTCCATGATTTCTTTCTTTGAGACTAGGAAGCTTACTATCTTCTGGAATTTGTACTAGTACTCTGCAAACTCCTCTTAGTTCTGGATTCTGGTGACAGTCTATTGTTGGACCAGGATACAGAGGTCATTCTTCACATAGTAGTGATTGTAGTTAAGGGACAGGTATAATCTGAGAATTGCTGCTTGAGCAGCTTACCAATCTGAGGCACTGTCTACAGCTTTAGGTATTAAGGCCCAGATCTTAGAATTGGATTGGTTAGTATAATATTTTACTCTCCAGATAAGCTGTTGATTAGAAAGTTGGAACTCATCTCTAATCATTTCTACTTCTTCAAGGAACCAAGGCAGGTCCTACACATTGGTTCTGTCATAACAGAGAGTATCACAGCTTGTTTAGTACAGGGGCAGGCTAGTCTGTCCTCAGATTGTAACTGGTAGAGCATTCAGAATGTTGGTTGTGGCTGGCTGGCCACTCAGAGTACTAGCTGTAGTAGGCAAGCTGCTTGGATTATTCTGTGAGCTCATCTGTTGAGACTAGGAACTTATCAGATTGTTCTGTGTACTCAGAACTGTTAGAACAATCAGAATTGGTAGAAATGCTAGAGTGATTGTGTGGTCCTCTTCTTAAACAGACAGAACAGGAGATGCAGAACAAGTAGAGTTGTGTATAGAGGTTGATAGAAACAAACTAGGGAATGAACTATGAAATGTGGATGGTGAAGCTAAGCCAGATTGCTCAAGAGGTTGTACAGAAACCCCTTCAGAAACAGGACTAGGCATGTAGGATACAGGTTGTAAGAGGTTACAGTCAACCAAATCTAATTCAGGTCCAGAATCTGATTCTTCTGTGATTGAGTTAGTGTGCTCTTAGTAGTACTGCCACCTGTTGGCTGCTCAGCCTACTTGAGACACCTTAAGAAACCCCCCTCACAGTAGGCTCCAAAATGTCAATCTCTAGTACTGGTTGAGGTAGAAGAGGTCAGTTGAGTCTGCAAGGTACAGACACTAAGAGGGGTCAAGAGTGAGAAGGAATAGGTAGATCTGAGCAGAATGTACAAGTTCTAAAAGTGACAATTAACAAGACAAGAGTAGTGTAGAACAACAAAGCTACACTTCAGAACAAGGTAATACAAGACAAGACAAGGCAAGATGGAATGTTTAACTAATGAGACTGTCAAACTACACACTAAGAGTTGTAGTAGAGAGTAACTTGATTGCTAGAAAGTACAAATTACATGAGGGTATTTATAGAAATTATGAGTCCTTTGTAGCTACTAGTCCTTTGTGAACAAATCCACTACTGTCTCCTTTGTATCAACCCATCCAGGACTCTGGATCTGAGTCCCCTTTGTATCAATCAACCAACTGTCTAAAGGCTTAGAGTCTTGCCTTTGTGAATCAGAACTAGAGTCTGGAACCCAACTAGTCTAAGTTGAGCAACCAAGACTATTGTGTGGGCAATGATGACGTAATCAAAGGATTGCTGACGTGAGGATGATGCAACTTTGATGCAACTGAGCCCTTCTGATCAGAATGTATTAGAATGTATGTGTTGTATGAGTGTGACAATAGACAGTGCCTCTAAGGGACAGAAGTTCTGAGTTCTAGTACAGAAGGGTGTAGAACCCTCAGAACTGAAGGTATGAGAGTAGAGAACCATAACATCACCCCCCCTCTAAAACCAATCATCCTGATTGGTGAACATTAGGCTTGGTTAGCAGCTCAGGTATAAGTCAGAACAGTAGGGTTTGGAAATCTGTGAGGCAGAGTTGATGCAGAGCACTCAGATGAAGTCAATAAAAGTCTTAGATTGTCTTAGTAGTATGGGTGAGATTCTTAGCAGGTTCCCAAGTGTGTTCTTCAACTGGATATCCCTTCTAGTGGATAAGGAACTTAAGCTTTCTACACACTAGCTTAGTATCTACTACATACTCTACTTTGTATTCTGGTTCAGAACTGATGAGTTCTAGTAGAGGCAGTAGGGGTCTTTATTGTGAAGGAAAACCTGGATCATAGTACTGAGACAGTAGAACCTTGTTAAACACTGAGTGTATGTGCTTCTATGTTGTCAGAAGTTGGAGTTTGTAGGCAGAGGCACTAACCTTCTTTTTAATAACAAAGAGTCTGAAGCACTTGTTGTCTAACTTCTTCATTAGGCAATCTGTAGTCAGGTTAGTAGCTTCCAGCATAACTTTGTCACCAGGCTAGTAATCCTTGACCACAGACCTCTTCCAATCATAGTTCTACTTTATAACTTATACTGTCTTTTCCAAAAGAGCTTGTGTGTCCTCCCTGGTTCTGTACATCTGTTCTACAAAGTCTGTTACAGATTCAGAACTACTGTTCTGGTTCAGAACTGTCCCCTAGTATGAATGTCTTCTATGATTGAGGAAGAACAGGGACTGTCCTGTTGTAGAGTGTTGCTAGTTATTGTACACAAATTCTGCTAGAGCTAGCTATTCAGACTAATCCAATTGTTAATAATTAATAAACATCTGGAGGTAGAGCTCAATCTCCTGATTGACTCACTCAGTTTGACTGTCAGTCTGTGAGTAATAGACAGTAGAAGGGTTCCCTTGAATTCTGAGAAGTGTATACAAGTCCTGTATGAATTTTGACTCAAATTACAGTCTGTAATCATGAATGAGCTTCTGAGAGAGTCTGTGTAACTAGAAGACATGATCCTGATAAATGTGTACTATACCTTCAGAAGTGAGTTCTGTTCAGGTTGGAACTGTGTGGACTTGCTTAGAGAATCAGTCAACAATTATACAGATAGTATTGTAACCCTAAGACTTGGGTAGCTTACTAATCAGGTCTACTGAGACTTCTTCCTAAGAGTGATCTAGGATCTGATACAGATGTAGGGGAGCCTAAACCCTTGTCTGGTAGACCTTAGTCTGTTAGCATGTATTACAACTAGTCATGTACTTTAGGATTTCCCTCTACATTCTAGGCTACTAGTAGTTCCAAGTAATGAGTTCCTGTGTTTTGTGTTAGTCTAAATGTCCTATGGTTAGATTGTTGTAATAAGCTTAGACAATGTCCTCCTACAGCTTCTGATCCTTCAGAACATACAGTTGGCCTTCCTAGTAAACCTGTCTATCCTTATCCTCCTCCTAATCCCTAGCCTGCTTCTCTAGCTACTTTACTATGACCTGGTTGTGTGTGTGTCTTAGAGCTTACTATATGTAGGTGACAAAGTCAACATTCTTGGATTTGAGTCAGATCTCTTGGATTGTCTCAGACACAAAACAGGAATTGTTTAGAAGAACAAGATTTTTGTTATCATTCTCCCCCCTTTCATAACCTACTTGTCTTAAGAGTAAATCAGCTTTTGTCATTTGTATTCTAGGTTTGTAGGTTAGTACAAAGTCAAAGTCCTACAGTTCCAACATCTAGTAGGCTTAGTAGTAGTTGAGCTTCTGAGGCACTTAGAAGTACTAGAGATTAAGGTGATTACTCTAAATCTCAAACTTCTGTACAGTACTGAGGAGATATTAACACTACTCCTCTAGGGAACAGACAATTACAAGGAGTTCCTTGTTATAGATAGGGTAGTTCTGTTCTGTTACAGAGAGGGATTCTGATTGGAACACTATCAGACACTACTTTCTGTCAATGAACTAGGACAGTACTACTCTATTTACAAAGTCAGAAGAGTTGGCTTTAACTTGGAACTTGTTTACAACTGTCAGAACTGCTAATACAGGCTTGCTAGTAATAGTCTGCTTGAGGGACTCAAACACAGACTACTGTTGATCATCCTATTACTAAGGAACATCTTTGCCAGTAAGATTGTGAAGGGGCTGGGCAATAGTACTAAAGTCTTGAATAAAGTATTAGTAGTAGTTTGCAAACCCAAGGAATGCTTAGACCTGTTTCAGGTTCTAAGGTTGTAGCCAGTTCCAAACTGTAGTTACCTTTACTAGATCCATACAGACCTCTCCTCCACTGATTACAAAGCCTAGATAATCTACTGACTCCTGTGTAAAAGAGTACTTTGCTTCTTAGAGGAACAGTTTATTATCTTAGAGCTGTTGTAGAACTGCTCAGATCAGTCAGTAATAATGCTCAACTGTCTGGGTAAAGATCAGAATGTTGTCCAGATACACACTAACATGCTCTGAGTCAATCAGATCCACAAGAATGTAATTCATGAATGACTAGAATGTTGCAGGTGAGTTGGTTAGTCTGAAGAACATTACAGTTGGTTTGTACAATTCATTAATTAGTTTGG
>NW_006760389.1:733133-734560 GCF_000271605.1 Fomitiporia mediterranea MF3/22
AATCTCTGTCTTGGATCTGAATATTATTGTACCTCTATCAAACATCCAACTTAGTGAAAACCTTAGATGTATGTGTCTTATCAATGAGCTCCTGAATTAGGGGGAGTAGGTACTTGTTTTTGACAGTACTCTTATTGAGACAACAATAATCCTGGACTAGGCAGAGCTTTCTATCTTTCTTTTTGACAAAGAAGAAAGGGGAGGCTATAGAGGACTTTAAGGGTCAGATCCAACTGTTCTAAAGATTTTCCTGAAGGAACTTGTCAAGCACCTCCTACTTGTCTCTGTTAAGTAGGTAGACCTTACAATCCTTAGGTTGGAAACCCTTGGTCAATTCAATTGTATAGTCCTAGGGACAGTGTTCAGGAAGCTAGTTGAATTCCTCTTTACTAAAGACTTTAGGGAACTCTCAGACAAAATCTGGCAGGCTGGGTCTATGTGTGTTCTAGAGTAGAGTTGTTCTGAGAGGGTTCTAGACTGGTTCTGTCTCAGACATCCTTCAGATTGACTCTGTTCTACCTTGACTAGAATATGTATTCACATATTTATCCTAATCAAAGAAGAACAACCAGTCACCTTCATCAGAACTGTTAGTAACATTAGAAGCATTCACATTCACTCAGAACAGTAGTGTAAGGTAGTTGTAAGACTTGGAACACTAATTGAACACAAGTGTCTACTCTAACCAGTCAATAGTAGGGTTGTGAGCCTTAAGCCATTTGAATCTGATAAAAATGTCTGTCTTTCTGAGGTTGGTGACTCTAAACTCAATACTTTCCTTATGATCCTGAATAGCCATCTGTAGTTGGACAAACTCAGTAATCCAACCATTCTGGTTCAGGGTTCTGTCCACATTATATACTAGGATCAGAAGTAGAATGTGTTGAGTAGGGAGGTAGTGTTCCTACACAAAGGCTTTATTAATGTACAAACTAGTGTATCTACTGTCTACTAGAGCTGTTGTTCAGATCTGGGGGGATTCTGAGAAGGGAGCTAAGAGGACAGGGACCTGGAGCTAGTGCCTAGAACATTCTCAGATAAACTGCTACTTGTTCTGAAGGGAACATACAGCTTGTGTAGCCTTGTTGTCTAAGAGGGTAAGTATATGTGCCAACATTTCCTTATTAACCTCTCTCTTTCAACAAGGACAGACTCATGTCCTCAGCTGTGAACTTAGCTAAGACTATCCCTGCTTGATACTATGGACAAACTACTGAGTAGTAAACAGGGCTAGGTAGTGTTCTGAACATTCTAAGATCTTAGAATATAGAAGTAACAGGTTGGATTGTACAGATTTAGACTCAGATGAAGTATAAAGAGAAGAATCAAAAGAATCAGAAGAAATAGGAGAACTATCTACTTTTGTTTCTGACTTTTTTCTTTCTAATAAATAATTTTGTTGTATTTTATTTTTCTTACTTTTTCTT
>NW_006760389.1:734580-762463 GCF_000271605.1 Fomitiporia mediterranea MF3/22
TCTGATAAAAAATGTCTGTCTTTCTGAGGTTGGTGACTCTAAACTCATACTTTCCTTATGATCCTGAATAGCCATCTGTAGTGGACAAACTCAGTAATCCAACCATTCTGGTTCAGGGTTCTGTCCACATTATATACTAGGATCAGAAGTAGAATGTGTTGAGTAGGGAGGTAGTGTTCCTACACAAAGGCTTTATTAATGTACAAACTAGTGTATCTACTGTCTACTAGAGCTGTTGTTCAGATCTGGGGGGATTCTGAGAAGGGAGCTAAGAGGACAGGGACCTGGAGCTAGTGCCTAGAACATTCTCAGATAAACTGCTACTTGTTCTGAAGGGAACATACAGCTTGTGTAGCCTTGTTGTCTAAGAGGGTAAGTATATGTGCCAACATTTCCTTATTAACCTCTCTCTTTCAACAAGGACAGACTCATGTCCTCAGCTGTGAACTTAGCTAAGACTATCCCTGCTTGATACTATGGACAAACTACTGAGTAGTAAACAGGGCTAGGTAGTGTTCTGAACATTCTAAGATCTTAGAATATAGAAGTAACAGGTTGGATTGTACAGATTTAGACTCAGATGAAGTATAAAGAGAAGAATCAAAAGAATCAGAAGAAATAGGAGAACTATCTACTTTTGTTTCTGACTTTTTTCTTTCTAATAAATAATTTTGTTGATTTATTTTTTCTACTTTTTCTACTTTTTCTACTTTTCTTACTTTATTTACTTCTAATCCTACAGTGTCTATTGAATCAAAAGTGACTATTAAAAAATCTGAGTCATAGCCCTTCAGTACCACATTCACTGTTGGGCCTCTACAAAATCCTAGGGTACATAGTCAGAGTCTGAGAGTTCTGAGGTGACTTCCAGATTTGTAGAAAAGGCTTCTTACTACAAATCCTGCTTGTCACTTGTTATTACTTTAATGACCTAATAGATATACTGTTGCTTCTACAGGCAGTCCTTAATCTAGTGCCCTGACTTTCTGCAGGCAAAGTATGCTCCTTACTTTCAAGCTTCTCTAATGTCTATCAGAACAGATTGATTACAAATTATAGGCAGATTGATCTGAGAGTTCAGAACTGTTAGAGCTAAATGTATGTACAAGTGTTCTGTATAGACTTGATACATCCAAGCTACAGCTTGGTTAAAGGAGATAGTGTATGTCTTCCACTCAGTATAGGTGACCAGTTCTAGCATTATTCTAAGAATCTTATTAACCAGTTCCAGGTGAAGAGCTTTTTCAAGCATTCTGATAAGGACATTATCAAACCCAAGTATGAATCCTGCCTTCTGGGCCAGGATATTGAACTCCTGAAAGAAGGCATTAGTAGAACATTTACCCTGTCACAGAGATGTAAGCTTGTTCTACACATTACACTTCTCATTTAGATTGATGAAGGAAGTACAGAACTGCTCTATGAATTCTGAGTACAACTCATTGTTCTAAAGTTGGATCAGGCTTCCAATCTAATGGCCTTCAATCCAGTTCTGGGCCTAGGTGGCCACATTGCCTTCCTTCATAAAGGAGAGGACAAATAGGACACAATTGAGATCTGAGGATAGATTGGTCAAAGTAGTAGTCATGTATAGTTTGACTTGACACTAGAAGTCCTCAAAGTGCTGCCTATTAAAGTCTGAAGGGCAGACTATGTGTACTTTCTTTCTAGAACAAGTTGTGACTTTCAGAATGACCAGAACAGGTTCTAAAGGGGCTAGGGGCACATAGTTAGTAAAGGCCTCTTAGATGGAGGTCTATACATATTAAGCTAGTTCTGCTTGTAACTGCTGATCTGGTGGGACAGCAGGGGTGGCAGTCAGTATAGGAGGGTCCATGTTTATACTACAAAGGAATCAGTACTAAACTAAAAGGGGTAATGAATAGAAGAAGGGTGGCAAAAGTTTAAAAGAGGTTTAGGGAGTTTAAAATTTAAAAATGTAGAAGGGTTAGGACAAAGAAAAGAGATTAACACAATAGTGAGTACTGATGCTCAAAATGTAGGAGAGTTGTAGGGTGGTAATAGGTAGTCTTGATCTAATGTCAGTAACAGTGTAGAGGGAACCTGAAGGCTCAGTGAGGGGACCCAGGCTACAACTATTCTACACAACAGAAATACAGAACACAAGTACTAGAATGTAGTCAGAACTCACAGAACAGGTAGAGAGAGAGAGTAAGACAAGAGTAGAGTATATAGAGTGAGCCTAAGAGTACAGAACTACCTAGAGTAGACAAGATCAAGACTACAGGACCAGTCTGATCTCATACACCTATATATACTAAACTATACAAGAGTACTCAGGGAGCATGAGCCACTAAGAATGATAAGTCACAAAGAATGAAAGAAAGGAATGTCAAAGATAAAGGTACAAAGAATGAAGGGATGGACAAAGGGTAAGAGACTATAGAATGAACAAAGAATGAAGGGGTGGTCAAAGGAATGGAATGATGAAGTAAGGAAGGGTAGTAGTAAGAGTCAGTACACATATAGTCTATAGACAGTGCCCCTAAGGGACAGAAGTCCTGAGTTCTGGTATGGAAGGGTGCAGAACTCTCAGAACTGAAGGTATGAGAGTAGAGAACCATAACATATAGTACAGATAATTTAGTATACTTGGTTGTGTTATACTTAATAAGTATTATCAAACTACTCTATTAAATACTGAATCCATTTGATTCTACACAAACAATCTATTTTATTTGTCTATAAACCTTTAGTACTCCTATTTGAGTATACTAAATACAAATTGTCTTGTTCTGAAGACTACAATCACTCTATTACAAGACATACTATAATACTTGTAATCAGAACATACTATCTATAAGGACTTAGACACACCTATCTAAGTATTCTAAACACACATTGATTTATTAAAAATAACTTCAGACAGACTAGTTACTTTAAATACAATGAGTACCTAGTAATACTATATTCAAACACTGAACTACTTTATCTTACACTACAGAGATACATTATAATAATAATATCTTATATTACAGACAAACATTTGATATTATATTAATAATACAAATAATTAATATTATAAACAAAAGAGTAATGCTAGCAAAGCATAATAATAATATAAAGAAATACTATTACAAACATATGGAACAGTACTAAGGAAGTGCTAAACACTGTTGTAAACAAGTTCTGTTAAGTTCTGGGTTTGTTACTATATACAGAATGCTGACAGGACAAAAGTATCTTTGTTATAGTTAGGAATAAGAACTAGTCTATATACATGTAAGAACTCACCTTTGTTACAGTCAGGAATAAGAACTGGTACAACAAAGGTGAAAGATCAAAACTATATATACTAGAAATGAAACAAAGGTAGCTTATACCTAAAGGGGAAAACAATGTAAAAGATAAAAAGGAGGGTGTATACACTTAAGAATGAAGGGTATGTGACTCAGACAATAAGGAAACATAGTGTGAAGACAAAAGAGGAAATGTGTGTGACTCTAGAGTCCACACTAAGAAGGTCTAGGCTTGAGAGAAGGTCTAGGTTTAAGAATGTGGTTCTGTACTAGGAGAGGTACAGAACAGTATAGAAACTGTTGTAAGCTGTAGGATAGACTTACACCCTTCTCTCTTCTGAAACAATAGTACTCCTGTGTGAGTGTAAGGCTAACCATGCCTGTAGTACTTTAGGAGCTGTCCTTTAGAGTTTAGACTCTACCTTCTATTCATGTCCCTACTTACTCTATCCTTCCTATTCTACCAAATACTGCCAACCTTACCCCCTGTACCTTCTGTTTACAATCTACAATACTTTGTATACTTCCTTATCTCCTTCTACCAGCCCTAGTCAGTTGAGAGTGTGTTGTAGAAATAAGGCATTATTATTCAGGACATAGTACTTTAGCTAACTTGTATAGAACCTAGGAAAGGTCTGATTAGAGTCAGGTAGTTCTAACATATATTCTGACTTGTCTGAGTTAACTGTAATTATAAAGTACAGTCTATTATAATACAGTATAAACTTTATAGTATGTCCTAGTGTTTGTACAAGATAATCCTAATAGTAGTTATAAATAGAGAGTATAACTTAATCTCCTACTACAAAACAGTCCTCTGTAGTACAGTCCTGGTTAGTATAATGTGTCTAGCACATCTTTACTACTAGGAGAGTGTCTTACACCTCTACAATGTCTTAGTGTATACAGGTAAGGAATTTTACAGCTTGTGTCTCTAGGGAATCTGCTTATAATAGTTCTGAATATTGTGTAAGTAGTAAGACTGTCTGTAGCAAGTAACCATGTTGTAATTAGAACAGGGAATAATCTGTAGAGGTATTGACTGTGTTTATGAGACAGAATTGTATCTATAGGAGCTGAGCCTGCCACCCTTACTGTTAACAATCTATATAGAAGTATAACAGTTAGCTTACTGTTTTGTTAGTACACTCACTAGCACTATCTGTCTCTAAGTAGTATACTGTCAACATCTTCAGCTTTACACCTGTTTACACATAAAATACAGTCTAAAATCTAGACAGGAACAAGTAGTCCTGATTAGAAATGATTTCCTAAGGTAGACTGTTTTTATAATACTATTTATTAAAAAACAGTTCTACAAACTCCTCTACTATTATGTCTATTCTACAAGGCTCAATTCTAATGTCTGCTCTACCCAGCCTATCTGTCATTGTTACTATTCTATTGTATCTACTGTCTTCTAATAGTAGTCTAACAAAGTCAATCACAATACTCTCAAAACACACATTCAGGACTAGAAGCAAGTATAGTAGGCTAACAGGTTTTATAGTCAGGTTCTTGTTCTGTTGACACACATTACATCCAGGAATGTAATTCTACTCAAGATCCTAGTGTATATTAGGCTAATAGTATGAGTTGTGTAGAGGTAAGGTATGTTTTGTCTGTGCCAAAATGTTCTAGTTTATTATGTACAAGATAGTACAAGGTTTTGTAAACATTTCTAGTACTCAGAATCACTAACCAGTTGTCTAGGTATAGGAGCCTATAATCCTTCTAAGCTCCCTCTATACTTCTAAGGTTAGCACACAGTTTATAACAGAATTTGTCTGTGTTGTAACTGTTTCTGATTGTTGTAAGAAGATCAGAATCTGTAGAGATCTGTATAACTGTCCCTCCTAAGGCTTTCTAAGTAGGACTTCTGTTTTCTAGGTTAGAGTCAAAGTCTGAGTAGTGGGAAAGTGTATCTATGACTGTATTCTCCTCTCCCTTAATATAATGTAACTTGTAGTCATACTAGGAGAGGTTCTCTATCTACTAGGCTTGTCTTCTAAACAGATTCTACTGTGTATCCAAGTATTTGAGAGTATAATGATTAGTATAGACATAGAAATGTACTCTAAGGAGGTAAACCTGTCATTTCTTAAGTGTGTAGACAATTATAAGGAGTTCCTACTTGTGTAATAGGTAGTTATACTGTACACTATTATATTACTTAGACTCAAATGCTACAAGTCTTACAGTTTTCTATAAGGATCCAACACTAAGAACTACTCTAGTCCTAGAGTCACTTGTATTTATAGTTATATAGATTTGCTCACCTAAGTCATGGTTCACAGAGGTGAGACACTCTCTGCTAGTAACAATTGACTTGATAGCTTTAAAGGCCTGCTAATGTTCTAGTTTCCATTCTAGAAAAACCTTGTCACAATCCTTACTTATAAATAGGGAAAGAACTGTAGTGTGTTCTGCTAGGTGTAGAAAGTATACTATAATATAGTGTAACAGTCTGAGGAATTTACAGATGTCCCTTACTCTCCTAGACTGTAACTATTATAGGATACTCTTGACCTTGTCTGAGTCTGCTTCTATCCCCTTTACAGTAATTAGGTGTTTAAGGAACTTAACCTCTGTACAGAATAACTTAGTCTTCTTCTGTAAACAGATGAGCCCTTCATTACAGAGTGCTTGTATGACCTTTCTAATATTCCTAATGTGTTCTGCCTTAGACTATAATCAGATAATAATGTTGTCTAAGTAGACATAACAGATTTTCCTAATAAGATACTCTAGTACCTTTATAACCTACTACTATTATATAGTCAGTACATTACATAACCCTATTAGTATAACTGTCCATTTGTACAACCTAAACAGAGTACTAATTATAGTGAGCAGAATATGTTCCAGGTTCATATACATTTGGAAGAACACATTAGTCATGTCAATCTTAGTATATATACATTCTCAGATGGTATTATTTATGATCTCATTAATGTAGGGAAGTAGAGTATGATCACAGATTGTGTTACTGTTTAGAGCCTAATAATTACATACTATTTGTAGAAGATCTATAGGATCTACTTTTAGGATGAGGAACACAGGTGATACATACAGGCTTTCTAACCTGTGTAAACAACCTGCTTAAGTATACTAATTAATGAGTGTACACTAAGCCTCCCAGTATTTTTGTAGACAAGTGTAAGATTGTATAGCTACTACCTTAGAGAAATCTTTAAACTGTATTTTATGAGTGACACCTTCAGGAAGCTCTACAACTAGTAGTATTGTCTCTGGGAAGTAGTCCTAATACTATTACTTTAGTTCCCTATCTAATGTCTCAAATTGCTCTGACTTAGCCAGGGTTTCTATATACTCTTAGACAGCTGTAGTTAAAGTTAGTATAGGCTCTAAGGTTCTACAAGTTGGCTGTAGGACACAAACCAGTTCTGCAATTTCTGCTCTCATCAGATCATAGTTAGAATCCTTTAGGATAACTGTCTAGCTTTCTATATTAATAATAATCCAATTCTTCTAGAGAAAGAGTGTACTAAGAATCATTTTATTGTACAAGTTATTAACTATACAAGCTTTTACAACCTTTAATGTCCATTTCTGATCTACTGACTGTACTTATAACTTTACCTACTCTGTAATCTGTTTTCCTGACTCTTTTACTGATTTGATTATTAGAGTCATAATAATGTGTTTCTTGAGTAGGAATCACTTAAGACTTATCTAGGACACTAGTTTCTCATTAATCAGAACTGTAGAACAACCAGAGTCAATTATAGGTTGGATCTGGATTAGAGTAGAACTGTCTTCTACAAGGATGTAGTAGTCTAGAAATAGGAGAGAGTTGGAAATTAGAATGTACTCAGATTTGTCTCTACTTACAGGTTCTAGCACTATAGACTACTCTGTTTGTACAGGAGTAGTAGACTTTTGCTTCAGACATAGGGACTCAATATACTCTTCTATAATAAGGACTATGTCTTCTAGTTTAGACAGACCTGTTAAGTAACTGTCCCCCCTATAATCTATGAAGGGTTTGTAGTATTAGAAACATTCCTAGTTCTTTATTATAAGCTAGTACTCTGTATAAAACAAGCTAATACACTTTATAGTACTTTCTAAGGTAGCCTTTAGACTAACTGTTGTAAGGATAACCTTTCCTGTATACTACTTCTCCTGATCCTTCTTCTAGACCTGTTCTACTGTAAGTATTACTTCTACACTGTTACAAACTTTTATGTAGTCTACTTCTAACTGTTCTGTCAGTTTATACATATGTTCTAACTACTTATAGAGTCTAGCACAATCTGTTACTTCTTTTCCTAAGACTGGTTCTAGAGTCAGGAGGTAATCTACAGGATTAGGGATCTGGCTATTTACTAAGGTTACTACATACAACCTTTCTGTATATGTTATAAGCTACTTAGAATGTGTTAGACCAAAATTTGTAAGTGTGAGACAAAGCTTAAACTAGAGGTCTGAGTGTAAGTTAGCTTTAAGAAGTTTGTAAAGTCTATTAGAATCAAGGCACCAATCTTCTAGAAGACTAAAGTTGATCCTAGTAACCTGTAGCTACCATTCTCAGAAGTTGTAACTATCTTACTATATTACTAGCAGCCTGTTCTGAGTTTACACTACCTAGTCTGTAGAGAGTATTTTATACTAAAGCTCCTAATAGAATGTGTCTAGTATAAGCCCTTCAAGCCTAGGCTAGTCATACTTGTACTACTAGTACAGTCTACTGTCCTGTAAACATTCTATTACAACTACAACCATACAGGTTGTAAGAATGGATTTAGTAGACACATACTTGTAAAATGTAGAGATCTATAACTAGAGAGTGTATAGTGTTAGATTGTCTAGGGTCAGTATTAGAGACTTTGTTGTACTTTCCCAGACTATCTAAGCTTTAGTAGATGTAGTATAGAACATTATAGTCTTCTAGTAGTTTAGAGTAAGTAGCTTACTTGTATTACTTTCTAGTTCTGAGAGGTCTAAACTACTTACTGAATCTGAACTTAGGGTTACTGTAGATAGTAGTAGTGTAGGGGAAGTAAATACAACTTCTCTAGTTAATAGAGGGGCAACTGTAATAGCTTCTAAAGATACTTAGTACTAGGAGAAACAAGACTTGGTTATATACAGTTAGAAAGAGAGCTAAATTTGCTTTAAGACTATAGTAGTGTGTTTAGAAAGGTTAGAGAGTCTTACTAACAGTAGGGAGTGTTCAGGAAGGCTAGGAGAACCTTACTAACAGTAGGAGACATTTAGGAAGGTTAGGGGAACCTTACTAACATGTAGTATAATAAAGACTACTTTGTTAATGTTAAAAAAAAAGTAGAACAGTACTAAGGAAGTACTAAATACTGTTACAAACAAGTTCTATTAAGTTCTAGGTTTGCTAACACACACAGAACACTGACAGGACAAAGGTATCTTTATTACAGTCAGAAATAAGAACTGGTCTATATACATGTAAGAACTCACCTTTGTTATAGTTAGAAATAAGAACTAGTATAACAAAAGTGAAAGATTAAAACTATATATACTAGAAATGAAACAAAGGTGGCTCATACCTAAAGGGGAAAACAATGCTAAAGAGAAAAAGGAGAGTGTATACACTTAAGAATGAAGAGTATGTGACTCAGACAATAAGGAAACATAGTGTAAAGACAAAAGAGGAAATGTGTGTAACTCTAAGGTTTATACTAAGAAGGTTTAGGCTTGGGAGAAGGTCCAGGTTCAGAAATATAGTTCTACACTAGGAGGGGTACAGAACAGTATAGAAGCTGTTGTAAGCTATAGGGTAGGCTTACACTTAATTCTACATTATTAGTATGTAGTAGTTTATTAGAGTGTCTCCAGCCTTGTGTAGACAAGGACTTATTACTTAGTATAGGTTTATCAGGTTGCCTCCAGCCTATGAGAGACAAGGACTTACATCCTAGTATGTTAGTATTAATATCTGGACTTGGGTACTCTCTAGGAATTGTCTGTTAAGGCTTAGCAGTCATATTATAATTAATAACTAATAGATAATCTTGTTGTCTATTGTCTATAAACTCAATACACACTTATTTGTTCCTTTTTACTGTCACAGATGCCTAGTCCTTAACCTATCTGATTAATGCAAACCTCCAGTATATCTAGTACTAGTCCATATTAATATGTGCTAATACATTCCAGAAGTGTTCTACAGTGTTCTAAAGTATTATAAACTTACTAGAGGCCAATCTAGTAAGTAGTCTCTGTTTCTACTCGAAAATTGTAACTTTACTCACTAATAATTCCTGATAGGTACTAGACAATGAGGAAGACCTAGGGTTGATCAGACCCTTCAGTTCCTTAGTGTCTAGCAAGAGGTTTTGATACTAGGTGGGTACAGTCAAAAATATGTAAGGAAACTTACTGTTCCTTACAAGAGAATTCTAATCACCCTTAGTTTACTCAACTACTGACTAGAATAACCTAGTACTTGAGTGAGGGGTCAGGGGAAAAGAATCCCCTTTACCTAGCAGTTAATACTGTCTTTTATAAGGGTATACACATGTAGATACATAAGAAGGAAGTGTAACTAACTATAATGAGAATATATATACTTGTAGGTTTTACTGTACAATGATCTGATACAATCAGTAATGTAGTGATAATAAAATACAAACTAGTAAATCAAATCCTTACATAATGCCTAACTCTCCTAGCCTTTGTTACTCTTGTTCTTTGAGTCCTGACTGCTTTCTTTACTACTTAAAAGGGTCTTAAGTGTCTTACTACCCTCTATATTACTGTTGTTAATGTGTTTCTGTTCTAAAGTAAGTACACTCACTAGATACTCATCCATACTCTCACTAATACTAACTATATGTACAATAGAATCTATACTATCTTCCTGTATACTTGCTTTTGTCAATTGACTGACTGAATCCTCAAAACTAATTACTTGTTCATCCTAAACTTGACTGTCTGAATCCTTAAGAACAATTGTCTGATTGTCTTTACTCTTTGTACCTTTGTTTACTACTCCTACAATCCTAGTAGTGTGAGTACTTACTAGTTTCTGCTCTACAGTGTGTGTTTGACTACCTATATGTACTGGTACAATTACATACCTTAATTCTACATTATTAGTATATAGTAGTTTATTAGAGTGCCTCTAGCCTTGTGTAGACAAGGACTTATTATCTGGTATAGGTTTATTAGATTGCCTCCAGCCTATAAGGGACAAGGACTTACATTCTAGCATGTTAGTATTAATATTCAGACTTGGGTACCCTCTAGGAATTGTCTGTTAAGACTTGGTAGTCACATTATAATTAATATCTAATAGATAATCTTGTTGTCCATTACCTGTAAACTTGATACACACCTGTTTGTTCCTTTTTACCTTTACAGATGCTTAGTCCTTAACCTATCTAATCAATGCAAACCTCTAGCATATCTAGTACTAGTCCATATCAATATGTGTTAATGTGTTCTAGAAGCATTCTGTAGTGTTCTTTTTAACAAGTGTAGTAGGAGTGCCCTCAAACTCTCTCTTATTAAGACATTAAGCGAGTGTCTGCCTTATATACTACATAGTAAAGTCTGATAGTCTAAGACATTCCAAGCACAGTAACTCTACATAAGGCAATTGGGGATTTCCTAATCCAGAGCACAATCTAATACTCCCCTTCAAGCATTAATTAAGAACTAGGACTGTATGCCTAATAGTTTGTTTAGATGCTTGATCTGTAGGACATGGAGAGCTTTCATAAGGATGTCTGCTAATTGGTTCTGCAATTGAACATAGTATACATTAATGTAATTGTTTTGAATGTAACATTACACAAAGTCTTTTTGTAAATCAAGGTGTTTAGTGTAAGCATTGTACATTATTTTGTCAGACTTTACAGTCTTTATTACACCTTGATTATTGTAATAAATTGTAATGGGTGCTGATTCAGTCTGTAGTACCTCTTCAGCAAATTGTTTGAGCCAAATAGCTTCTTGAGTAGTATACACTAGTACTTACAACTCTGCTTTGTAAACAGATAGTGGTACCAGGTTTTACTGTTTGCTTGACCAGAATATAGTTGATTTAGCTAATTGAAAGACATAGCTGTTTATTGCTTTATGTCCTTCTGTCATTTGTCTGTCTGCATCACAATAGCCTCATAGTTTTAAAGTATTCATACTTCCAAGTTGAAGCCAGTAATTCATTGTATATTTTAAATATGTAAAGTAATGTTTTACTACTTTGTAGTAATGTGTTTAGGGCTTTTGTAGGTAGCATGCTAATTGCCCAGTAATATAAGATATGTCTGACTGTGTACAATCTGTAACATATCTTAACAATCCTACCATATTCATGTATAGTATTGTTTCATTATTACTTTCGTTTGTATTGTATGTATTGTTTGTATTGTTGGATAGATCTATTCCAGGAGTAATAGGTGTTTGTAGTGCCTTTTCGTTTTCAAAGTGGTAATGCTTGATTATACTTTCAATATAATACTTTTACTGTAAGCTAATTGTTTGTTGAGGTCTATCTCAGCTTATTTCAATACTAAGTAACCAATGTATTTTGTTACTATCAGTGAATACAATGTGTTGTCTTAATATATGTTTAAATGCTGTTATTATAGTAATAGTTTCACCAATAATCATAATATTGTTGACATACATAAATGTTACAAGAATTGTTTTATTATTTTGTTTCTTATAAAATACAGTATGATTGTAATTAGCTTGTTCTAATCTGATCTTAAGTAGTAGTTTAGTAATCTTCTTGTACCATTGTCTACCTGCTTGTTTCAATCTGTATAATACTTTATTTAAGTGTAACACTTGTCCAGGTTTAATATCTGTAAGTAGCTTGCCTAGTAGTAGTTTCACATAAATGAGTTTGTCCTCATTTAGTTCTCTGTAAAGATATGTGGATTTTACATCTATCTGATGTATTTTGTAGTTCTTAGATACTACCTAAGATAACAATAATTGTACTGTTGATAGTTTTGTTACTGGGGCAAATAAGTTGTCAGAATAGAAGTCTATTCCATTCTTTTGAGCATATCCTTGCACTACAAATTGTGCTTTGTATTTGTCTATTCGGCTGTTAGCCAGTCTTTTGATTTTATAGACAAATTTCATTCCAATTATATTTGTATTCATAGAGGGGATAGTATATATCCACACATTTTGTTGTTGAAGTGACTGTATTTCATCCTTCATAGCTTTGATCTACTGTTCTTTGTCTATGTGTGTTATAACATTGTAATATGTTAATGGATTACTATAGATTTTGTTGAGGAATTTGTTAAATTCTGTTAGATACATAACTAGGTTTATATTGTCTTTGTAATTTAAACCTATAGTTTGTTTAGCCAGCCTTTGCTCTTGTGTAGAGTGTTGTATGACAGGTTCTTTGTCTTTATTATTGTTATTAGGAAGAGTTTTATCATTGTTTGATGTATCACTGTTATGATTATTCTCCCCTTCAATCCTAGACATTGGTTTGTCTATGAATTGTACATTGTGTTTGACAGTAACTTTATTATCATAGCACACTAAGTGACCTTTACTATTAGTATCATAACCTAGCTATTGTGTGTATTAGCCTCTAGGTTGTAGTTTATGTGTTTGTTCGTTCTGTATGATACAATATGTGCTGAATTCTCATATATTATCTATTTGATAATGTTTGTTATACTGTTTGTAATATGGTGTTGCAAAATTAATAGTAACTCTCAGTGTTCTGTTATGAATAAACGTTTAATATTGTACTGTATATACCCAGAATTTCATAGGTAACTTTGCTAATAACAGACATGTATGTACACTGTTAAAGATAGTCTTATGTATACATTCTACAACTCTGTTCTACTACAGTGTATCATGTACTGTTAATCTATGTATTGTTCCTTGACTTTCAATATACATAGTAAAGTCTTTACTTAGGAACACTGTATCATTATCACTTTGAAGAGTTTTAACTCTTATACTATACTGTGTAAAGAGTCTTATTGTATGCTTTACATATTCAGTGAAGGCATTGCTTTTATACTGTATAGGTAGTATAGGCCTTACAGATTTCCAAACCCTACCATTCTAACTTATACTTAAGCTGCTAACCAAGCCTAATGTTCACTAATCAGGACAATTGGTTTTAGAGGGGGGGTAATGTTACAGTTCTCTACTCTTGTACCTTCAGTTCTAAGGGTTCTACACTCTTCTGTACCAGAACTCAGGACTTCTGTCCCTCAGGGGCACTGTTTATAGACTATATGTGTACTGACTCTTACTACTACCCTTCCTTACTTCATCATTCCATTCCTTTGACCACCCCTTCATTCTTTGTTCATTCTATAGTCTCTTACCCTTTGTCCATCCCTTCATTCTTTGTACCTTTATCTTTGACATTCCTTTCTTTCATTCTTTGTGGCTTATCATTCTTAAGTAGCTCATACTCCCTGAGTACTCTTGTGTAGTTTAGTATATATAGGCATACAAGATCAGACTGGTCCTGTAGTCTTGATCTTGTCTACTCTAGGTAGTCCTGTACTCTTAGACTTACTCTATATACTCTACTCTTGTCTCACTCTCTCTCTCTGCCTGTTCTGCAAGTTCTGACTATGTTCTAGTACTTACATTCTGTATTTCTGTTGTGTAGGATAGTTGTAGCCTGGGTCCCCTCACTGAGCCTTCAGGTTCCTTCTATACTGTCACTAACACCCAGGCTACAACTATCCTACACAACAGAAATACAGAATGCAAGTACTAGAACATAGTTGGAACTTGTAGAACAGGTAGAGAGAGAGAGTAAGACAAGAGTAGAGTATATAGAGTGAGCCTAAGAGTACAGGACTACCTAGAGTAGACAAGATCAAGACTACAGGACTAGTCTGATCTTGTATACCTATATATACTAAACTACACAAGAGCACTCAGGGAGTATGAGCTACTAAGAATGATAAGCCACAAAGAATGAAAGAAAGGAATGTCAAAGATAAAGGTACAAAGAATGAAGGGATAGACAAAGGGTAAGAGACTATAGAATGAACAAAGAATGAAGGGGTGGTCAAAGGAATGGAATGATGAAGTAAGGAAGGGTAGTAGCAAGAGTTAGTACACATATAGTTTATAGACAGCACTCCTGAGGGACAGAAGTCCCAAGTTCTGGTACAGAAGGGTGCAGAACCCTCAGAACTGAAGGTACAAGAGTGGAGAACTGTAACAGATTAACAGTACACAATACACTACAGCAGAACAGAGTTGTGGAATGTATACATAAGACTATCTTTAACAGCATATGTATGTGTCTGTTATTAGTAAAGTTACCTATAAAATTCTGGGTATATGTGGTACAATATCAAATGTTTATTCATAACAGAACACTGAGAGTTGCTATTAATTTTGCAACACCATATTACAAACAGTATAACAAACATTATCAAATAGATAATATACAAGAATTCAGTACATATTGTATCATACAGAACGAACAAATGTATAAACTACAACCTAGAGGCTAACACACATGATAGCTAGGTTATGATAACAACAGTAAAGGTCACTTAGTGTACTATAATAATAAAATTACTGTCAAACACAACATACAATTCATAGACAAACTAATGTCTAGGATTGAAGGGGAGAATAATCATAACAATGATACATCAAACAATAATAAAACTCTTCCTAATAATAATAATAAAGATAAAGAACCTGTCATACAATACTCTACACAAGGGTAAAGACTGGTTAAATGAACTATAAGTTTAAATTACAAAGACAATATAAACCTAGCTATGTATCTAACAGAATTTAACAAATTCCTTAACAAAGTCTATAACAATCCATTAATGTATTACAAAGCTATAACACATATAGACAAAGAACAGTAGATCAAAGCTATAAAGGATGAAATACAGTCACTTCAACAATGAAACGTGTGGATATATGCTATCCCCCCTACAAATACAAATATAATTGGAACGAAATTTGTCTATAAAATCAAAAGACTGGCTAACAGCTGAATAGACAAATACAAAGTATGATTTGTAGTGCAAGGATACACTCAAAAGAATGGAATAGACTTCTATTCTGACAACTTATTTGCTCCAGTAACAAAACTATTAATAGTACAATTATTGTTATCTTGGGCAGCATCTAAGAACTATGAAATACATTAGATAGATGTAAAATCTGCATATCTTTACAGAGAACTAAATGAGGATGAACTCATTTATGTGAAACTGCTACTAGGCAGGCTACTTACAAATATTAAACCTGGACAGGTGTTACACTTAAATAAAGTGTTATACAGATTGAAACAAGTAGGTAGACAATGGTACAAGAAGATTACTGAACTACTGCTTAAGATCAGATTAGAATGAGCTAATTATGATCATACTGTATTTTACAAGAAACAAAATAATAAAACGATTCTTGTAACATTTATACACATCAACAATATTACAATTATTGGTGAAACTATTACTATAATAATGGCATTTAAACATGCATTAAGACAACACATTACATTTACTGATGGTAACAAAATACATTAGTTACTTGGTATTGAAATAAGCTGAGATAGACCTTAACAAACAATTAGCTTACAACAAAAGCATTATATTGAAAGTATAATCAAGTGTTACCACTTTGAAAACGAAAAGGCACTACAAATGCCTATTACTCCTAGAATAGATCTATCTAATAATACAAACAATATGTACAATACAAATAAAAGTAATAATGAAACAATGCCATACATGAATATGGTAGGATTGTTAAGATATGTTACAGATTGCACACAGCCAGACATATCTTATATTACTGGGCAATTAGTGTGCTACTTACAAAAGCCCTAAATGCATCACTACAAAGTAGTAAAACATTGCTTTACATATTTAAAATATACAATGAATTACTGGCTTCAACTTGGAAGCATGAATGCCTTAAAACTACAAGGCTATTGTGATGCAGACAGACAAATGACAGAAGGACATAAAGTAATAAACAGCTATGTCTTTCAATTAGCTAAATCAACCATATCTTGGTCAAGCAAACAGTAAAACCTGGTACTACTATCTGTTTACAAAGCAGAGTTGCAAGCACTGGCATATACTATCAAGAAGCCATTTGGCTCAAACGATTCACCAAAGAAGTACTGTAGACTGAATCAGCACCCATTACAATTTATTACAATAATCAAGGTGTAATAAAGACTGTAAAGTCTGACAAAATAATGTATAATGCTTACACTAAACACCTTGATTTACAAAAAGACTTTGTGTAATGTTACATTCAAAACAATTACATTAATGTATACTATGTTTAATTGCAGAACCAATTAGCAAACATCCTTATGAAAGCTCTTCATGTTCTACAGATCAAGCATCTAAACAAACTATTAGGCATACAGTCCTAGTTCTTAATTAATGCTTGAAGGGGAGTATTAGATTGTGCTCTGGATTAGGAAATCCCCAATTGCCTTATGTAGAGTTACTACACTTGGAATGTCTCAGATTATCAGACTTCACTATGTAGTATATAAGGTAGACACTTGCTTAATGTCTCAATAAGAGAGAGTACTTAGGGCACTCCTGCTATACTTGTTAAAATCATCCAATGACTACAATCGAAGTAATACTTTATTCAAACTGTCAGACATTGATTCAAGTGATACTAAAGCTACTAAGAAGTACAAGAAATGCTTAAGGAAGAAACAGAACAAAGAACTCCTTAAATTGAAGATACAGATGTACAGTGTAGAACCAATAGCTCCTACAGTATACTCAGGTGAACCAGACTTGCAGAAGTATACAAAGTTTGTTATTGAAGTCAATCAGTATATGAAACAATCAGGACTTCATCATTTCCCTAAGAGCCAAGTAGGGATAATGTTAGGTTTTATTAAGGGAAAAGTAATGAATTTCTATTTGTAAAAGATTGTAAACCATGAGTATTGATAAACACTTGCTCAATTCTTTAGAGGACTTATGGACTTTTGTTTCCCTTCCAACTTTGCTGAAATACTGTGAAAAGAGTTCAACACTTTGAAACAAGGTAATAGGAATGTTCAGGATTATTTGTACAATCTAGAGATGAAAGCTACAAATCTAGGAGACATTTCTCAGCAAGATTTGACCAGACAAGCATAGTATGGATTGAATTCCAAGTACTAGAGGCAATTACAATTAGATTGCTTGAATCCAGACACTGTAGATTATTCAATCTTTAAGAATAAGCTTAAGAGCATTAAAAAAGCAAATGAATCCATAGGAATCAAATGACACATAGATTCTAGACATCAATTCTATCTGTAAGGATGTAGTAATGATTCTCAGAGTGATTATTTGTATACAGACAGTTCTGATAATTCAGGAAACAATCAAGGCACCCTACAGGATAGTGAAAGTGATGATTCAGACTATAGTGACTCTAGTCAGGATACTATGTATACAAGCAGCACAAATGCTAAAGGAAAGGCCAGGCAATTATATTATCCATCAAGGAATGATGACTAGTATGAAAGTGAGACAGAAAACAATCACAGGACATATGCTACAGGTTTCAAGCATTATTCCCAATCAAAATTAGACAAAATGAGAGCAAAAGGACTATGTTTCATTTGCAAACAAGATGATCACTTAGCTAGGAATTGTCCTACTTGTAATACAATCACATTGAACAATGTGTAGGATGATTGTTTATCATCTAGTAATGTCAGTATCAGTTACACTACTTTAGATAAGTTAGCAGACAACTTGGACAGCAAGAACTACATAGAATTGGAGTCAATTACAGACTATGACACAGATTCTTACATATCTAGTAGTGATATACATGTTTTATCGATTTGGATACTTTGTAAAGGTAATACTAAGGATTCAGTAACAGAACAAGAGAGTTCTACAACAGAACACAAGTTCAGGCATGCAAACAATGCATTTGAAAGGGTGAATTCAGTATATTTGAGACCCTATGAGACTACAGCACTTAGGCATCATACTACAGGCATTCAGTACAGGAATAAACATTATAGGAAGTCTAAACATTAAGATAGACAATTGTATAGTGTATACAATAACATTTTATGCTTGAGAGTACAGGCATACAGTGTAGAAAGGATTCTACAAGACTACAGATACGTATGGCACATAGAAAGGACTAGGAAACATGTATACAACCATTGTTTCAAGGAATCTAAGATGCTACAGGCACAAGGTAATACATATGTGAACATTTCAGAGACACTACTACTAATTCTTAGAGCCACAAATTGAAACAACACTCTTAAGAAATACAGGCTGTTCACAGACAACAGGAATACATACTAGGACATTAGGAAAGGACCTGAGAATGTTAGAAGATCAGAATACAACCAGCCAGATAGTATTATAGTTTACAAGGTAATACAAATAGTAAACTGTACAAGCAGGACAATCTATCAAGCATTACTAGACTATAAAATACAACTACTCTTAGATACTAAGAAATATTTCAATCCAAACAATTCACACAGGTATTCTATTAAGTTAGAAGGCTACATCATACATTAGAAGACAGACATCAGTACATTAAGCAAGGAAAAGTGTATATACATCAAGAATACAATGATACTACTTTAGAATAAGCATCAGGCATGGAAATATATTAACAGCAATAGAAAGACACAGACATACACATACACAGTCGATTCTATTCAGTACAGGGAGAGATACAGGATTAGTATCAAGTACTACAAAGGAACTATGTTAGTTGACATTAGAACAGACATTTCCATCTTCAGGATTGAAGAAACAGTTAGTAATGAGCACAATCAAAGTAATTTGCATAGAGCACTGTTCTATAAGATACAATTGGATGTTACACTATGAAACTATTCAGTTCATGACGAAGAATTGTTCAGAAACATTAGAACCAGCTCAGACTACAAGGATATATTGTACAGAACACAGTTTTAGGAGAACATAAGGTATTACATTGCAAAATACACTTTCAGACAGTCAGGATTCATTAGAATAGACTCAGGATACTTTATTAGACGTATTATAGACATTACAGACACTCAAACAGATGTACTAGTATGTATATACTCAGGATACATAGTAGGAATCAGGTTATTCAAGCTACAGGATGACAAGTACAATCTACAGGATGTGAAACTACTACAATCTATGTACTACAAGGATAGTAAGACACTACTGAGACTAAGAATGGATACAATTTGTATAGAACAAAGTACAGAAGTTCAGAGGGCAACTTCAAGCCAGAGAACAGGTTCAGAACCCGGACAATCTGCTCAATCTGCTCAATCTACTCAAACAGATTATCACACTACTTTAAGGGAAAGTAAAGGCAATATACATACAGCCAGCAAATATCAGAGTGATAATGAATTAGTAATGATTGATCAGACTATTCAAGCATTCAGGCATGATACTTTAATGCTATAGAAGGAAACAGAGCATTAGGACACTCTAGGACATCTATTAAACAATGATACAGTTTAATCTACTCTAGGAATGAGTAGTTACAATCAGTTTGAAGTACAAAATCATACAGAAGACCTCTCCAGACACTACACATATGTTCTAGGACAGTACCAGACGTTTTACACTGAAAATGAAGTCATATTTCAATGAGAGGGCAAGAGGCACATGTATTGTATTGTATACACACTCTTTGAGCATACAATCATGTTTGAACATACAATTTTCTTACTTAGATTGCTACAAAACGATTTTGCAAAGGACTTTGTAGTACTAGACAGTATCAGTACTACAGGACACAGGACACATAATAGGTACATAAGGAAGGAATACATCAGAACAAGGACAAGGACACAGAAAGACAGGAAGTCAATACTAGAACACATCAATCCACACATAGATTTGTCAAATGAACAGAGAATTGGCAGCATACACTCAGGACTTCAGGCAGCACTACTACACATACAGACAGGACTTTTCATAGAGATACTCATGGAACAACACAGTATACAGACAGTTATAGCAATCAGGAAAGTAGAGAATGCTACTTAGACATTTTGTGATAGAACATTACACTATGAGACATTAAAAGTATACTCAGACAATTCAGGAATTGAATCAGTCAACTTATGAAGACACAAACGAGTCAAGACACAAGGAAACAGTATGAGAATACAGTAGGATATTCATTACACACTAAGATACTGTGTATATACACACATATTTAGTAATATTAGACTCATACATTATGATCTCATTGAATTCAAGACAATATTTTCATTCAAGGACAAATATTACACTCTATGTTGTACTCTACAATTAGTATTTGAACATTGAGCTCAACAGGATATCCAGTTTTGCATCACAGTTCATTATTGTAAGCAAAAGAGTACACATTTGGAGACATTCTACTAATACAAGCACAAGGTACTACATTTGCAGAAACTAGTCTATTAGAAAAATCAAGGACATAGTAGAGGAATTTTGGAATACATCTCTACTACATGTTATTGTATTACTATTCTACAGGAACAAGAATTCACACAAGGTCAGTTAGAAGCCACAACACTAATACATTCTATTAAGGAAGAAGACTATAGCTTTGTTGATCAGGGATTTACCTCTACACTTCCCAAAGACACAGAAGAAGAGAATATTTGTAATTACTATACTGCTGGAATTTCTACTTCTGTACATATTGATCTACACTGTATGTCTTAGAGTACCCAAGAGCCAAAATGCTATATCTCCCTAGGAACTCCACCAATTCTCTTCAAAAAGTGTTGTATCAATAACAACAATCAAGAGGCAACTTTCCTACTAATTGACTATACAGTAATATTGACTATGTTTAATTCTATTAACATTTTATCTAGTTTTACATGGTTCAGAACCATGTTACTCACTGTCTAGAACACTACCACTGTCTCAATACTCACCAGATCGACTTCAGATCACTTCAGAGAGACAGTACTACATTACAACAATGTTTCCCATACACATGGGCAAGGTATTTTATTATTTACTTGCTACTAACTATTACTTTTAGTAAGTTCACTACCTTTTTCTACTAATTTTTAGTATTTAGGACTAAATGCTAGAGGGCAAGTGTAAGGATTTGATTTACTAGTTTGTATTTTATTATTACTACATTGCTGATTGTGTCAGATCATTGTGTAGTAGGACCCATAAGCACATATATTCTCATTATAGTTAGTTACACTTCCTCCTCATGTATCTACACATGTATACCCTTATAAAAGACAGTATCAACTACTGGATAAAGGGGATTCTTTTCCCCTGACCCCTTACTCAAGTACTAGGTTATCCTAGTCAGTAGTTGAGTGAACTAAGGGCAATTAGAATTCTCTTGTGAGGAACAGTGAGTTTCCTTACATATTCTCAGTACTCTCAAACAAAACAAGATACTGAATGAGACAGCCTACAAACAAAAGGCAAAAGTGTAGCTAAAGGCAAAACAAAGCCTTATAATAAAGTTAAATGCTACAACTGTAATAAGTACAGGCATATGTCAAAAGACTGTCAAAACCCTCTAATAAGCAAAACAATAGAAGCTTGAAAGAAAAAGCATAGGCAAACAGCTACTACTTCTACTACTACTACTATGTTGTCTCAACCTACACTTAATGTAGCAGTATTCATTAGAGACAATAACAAAACAGTATTTATTAAAGATGTTAATGAAACACTAATGCTAGAGTCTGCAATTGTAGAAGCCTCAGTATCAAGCTCTAGCAGCTTACTTGTTCAATCTGCTCTATCTGCTGAATCTAACATATTCTCAGCATTCAAAGTACAAGAGGATAGTGTCATACAAGTAGACAACTTCATGAACTCATTTGACAATACAAAAGAAGTCATTAAGGAGTTCAATTACAATCCAAATGTATGTATCAATACAATACATTACAATGATACTGAACTAATACATTGTATTGATATATTAGACTCTGGTGCAAATGTACATACTACTCTATACTTGTTCCATCTTACAAACATCCAGAACTTGACTCTAATAAACATTATGATTGTGAATAAATTATCATTCACACTTAGTAAAAGTAGAGTAATGACATTTAATGTAAAACTATGAGACAAAGCTAATGAGCATAATAAGGTGAATACAATTTCACTACAAAACATATACTATCATCCCAATCTGAACTTCACACTTGTTAGTGAAGTGCTATTATACAAAGTAGGATATGTTTTAACAAAAACAAACAATGAATGTATTATTTATTCTCCTACTCATACAAAGATTAGTGAAATACATGTACAAAATAACTTGTATATGATAGTTTCTCATCATAATAAACAATATATTAACACAATCACTATTGTTGATTTACATTGACAAATGGGTCATGTTAATTTCAATTACTTGTACAAACTCATACAAGAGTATCCTGAGATTATAAGTCAAAGGATAACAGATGATAAAAATGTACAGTGTACAGATTGTATCAAAGCAAACATACAATACAATGAAATACCAAAAATACAAACTACACCTCTTACACAATGTTATAGAGATCATCTCTACATTAATATTTAGGGACCTGCCCTAGTACAAGCTTACAGTAAGTACAAATATCTTTTTACTATTGTAGACAATGCTACACAATGGGTAAAGAGTTGATACAGAGCACCTGGATAAAGTTGATAGAAGTCTTAGATTGCCTTAGTAGTATAGGTGAGATTCTCAGCAGGTTCCTAAGTGTGTTCTTCAACTAAGTATCCCTTCTAGTAGATAAGGAACTTGAGCTTTCTACACACTAGCTTAGCATCTACTACATACTCTACTTTGTATTCTGGTTCAGAACTAATGAGTTCTGGTAGAGGTAGTAGGAGTCTTTATTGTGAAGGAAAACCTGGATTGTAGTACTGAGACAGTAGAACCTTGTTGAACACTGAGTGTATATGCTTCTATGTTGCTAGAAGTTGGAGTTTGTAGGCAGAGGTGCTAACCTTCTTTTCAATAACAAAGGGTCCAAAGTGCTTGTTGTCCAACTTCTTCATTAGGTGATCTATGGTCAGGTTAGTAGCTTCTAGTATAACTTTGTTACTAGGCTGGTAATCCTTAGCTACAGACCTCTTCCAATCATAGTTCTACTTTATAACTTATACTGTCTTTTCTAAAAGAGCTTGTGTGTCCTCCCTGATTCTGTGTATCTGTTCTACAAAATCTGTTGTGGATTCAGAACTACTGTTCTAGTTTGAAACTGTCCCCTAGTACAGATGTCTCTTATAATTGAGGAAGAACAGAGACTGTTCTGTTACAGAGTGTTGCTAGTTATTGTACACAAATTCTGTTAGAGCTAGCTATTCAGACCAATCTGATTACTAATGATTGATAAACATTCAGAGGTAGAGCTTGATCTCCTGATTGACTTACTCAGTTTGACTGTCAGTCTACAGGTGATAGGTAGTAGAAGGGTTCCCTTGAATTCTGAGAAGTACATATAAGTCCTGTATGAATTTTGACTCAAATTGTAGTCTATAATTATGAATAAGCTTCTGAGGGAGTCTGTACAACCAGAAGACATAATCCTAATAAATACACACTATACCTTTGGAAGTGAGTTCTGTTTGGGTCAGAACTGTATAGACTTGCTTAGAGAATCAGTTAACAATCATACAGATAGTGTTGTAACTCTGAGACTTAGGTAGCTTACTAATCAGGTCTACTAAGACTTCTTCCTAAGAGTGATCTAGGATCTAATACAGATGTAAGGGAGCCTGAACCCTTGTCTAGTGAGCCTTAGTCTGTTAGTACATATTACAACCAGTTACATACTTTAGGATTTCCCTCTGTATTCTGGGCCACTAGTAGTTCTGAGTAATGAGTTCCTACATTTTGTGTTAGCCTGGATGTCTTACAGTCAGATTGTTGTAATGAGCTCAGACAATGTCCTTCTACAGCTTCTGATCCTTCAGAATGTACAGTCAGCCTTCTTAGTAAACCTGTCCATTCTTATCCTCCTCCTAATCCTTAGCCTGCTTCTCTAACTACTTTACTATAACCTGGTCCTGTATGTGTCTCAGAGCTTACTGTATGTAGGTGATAAAGTCAACATTCTCAGATTCAAGTTGGATCTCTCAGATTGTCTTGGACACAAAACAGGAATTGTCTAGAAGAACAAGATTTTTGTTATCATTCTCCCCCCTTTCATAACCTACTTGTCTTAAGAGTAAATCAGCTTTCATTATTTGTGTTCCAGGTTTGTGGGTCAGTACAAAGTCATAGTCCTACAGTTCTAACATCCAGCAGGCTTGGTAGTAGTTGAGCTTCTGAGGTGCCTGGAAGTACTAGAGATTAAGGTGATCACTCTAAATCTTAAACTTCTGTACAGTACTAAGAAGATATTGACACTACTCCTCTAGGGAACAGACAATTGTAAGGAGTTCCTTGTCATAAATAGGGTAGTTCTGTTCTGTTGTAGAGAGGGATTCTGATTAGAACACTATCAGACACTACTTTCTGTCAATGAACTAGGACAGTACTGCTCTATTTACAAAGTCAGAAGAGTCAGCTTTAACTCAGAACTTGTCTACAACTGTCAGAACTACTAATACAGGCTTACTAGTAATAGCCTACTTGAGGGACTCAAACACAGACTGCTACTAATCATCCTATTACTAAGGAGCATCTTTACTAGTAAGATTATGAAGGGGCCAGGCAATAGTACTGAAGTCTTAAATAAAGTGTTAGTAGTAGTTTACAAACCTAAGGAATGCTTGGACCTGTTTCAGGTTCTGAGGTTGTAGCCAGTTCTGAACTATAGTTACCTTTGCTAGATCCATACAGACCTCTCCTCTACCAATCACAAAGCCTAGATAATCTACTGACTCCTATACAAAAGAGTACTTTACTTCTTGAAGGAACAGTTTATTATCTTAGAGCTGTTGTAGAACTGCTTGAATCAGTCAGTAATAGTGCTCAACTGTCTGAGTGAAGATTAGAATGTTGTCCAGATACACACTAACATGCTCTGAGTTAATCAGATCTGTAAGGATGTGATTTATGAATGACTAGAATGTTGTAAGCAAGTTAGTTAGTCTGAAGAACATTACAGTTAGTTTGTACAATCTGTAATTGGTTTAGAATGTAGCCTTCTACTCATCTCTGTCTTAGATCCAAATATTATTGTATCCCTATCAAATGTCCAACTTAGTGAAAACTCTAAATGTATGTGTCTTATTAATGAGCTCCTGAATTAGAGGGAGTAGGTACTTGTTTTTAATAGTACCCTTATTAAGACAACAATAATCCTGGACTAGGTAGAGCTTCCCATCTTTCTTTTTGACAAAGAAGAAAGGGGAGACTATAAGGGACTTTAAGGGTCAGATCTGACTGTTCTGAAGATTTTCCTGAAGGAACTTGTCAAGTGCCTCCTGCTTGTCTCTGTTGAGCAGGTAGACCTTACAATCCTTAAGTTAGGAACCCTTAGTCAATTCAATTGTATAGTCCTAGAGACAGTGTTTGGGAAGCTGGTTGAATTCCTCTTTACTGAAGACTTTAGGAAACTCTTAGACAAAGTCTGGCAGGCTAAGTCTATGTACATTCTAGAGTAGAGTTGTTCTGAGAGGGTTCTAGACTGGTTCTGTCTCAGACATTCTTCAGATTGACTCTATTCTGTCTTGACTAGAATATGTATCCACATATTTATCCTAGTTAAAGAAGAACAACCAGTCACCTTTATCAGAACTGTTAGTAACATTAAAAGTGTCTGTATCTACTCAGAACAGTAGTGTAAGGTAGCTGTAAGACTCAGAACACTGATTGAACACAAGTGTTTACTCTAACTAGTTAATAGTAGGGTTGTGAGCCTTGAGCCATTCAAATCTGATGAAGATGTCTGTCTTTCCAAGGTTGGTGACTCTGAACTCAATACTTTCCTCATAATCCTGAATGGTTATCTGTAGTTGGACAAACTCAGTAATCTGACTATTCTAGTTTATAGTTCTGTCTGTATTATATACTAGGATTGGAAGTAGAACACATTAAGTAAGGAGGTAGTGTTCCTATACAAAGGCCTTATTAATGTACAAACTAGTGTATCTACTGTCTACTAGAACTATTGTTCAGATCTGAGGGGATCCTAAGAAGGGAGCTAAGAGGATAGGGACCTAGAGTTAGTGTCTGGAACATTCTCAGATAAACTGCTACTTGTTCTAAAGAGAACATACAGCTTGTGTAACCTTATTGTCTGAGAGGGTGAGTATATGTACTAACATTTCCTCATTAACCTCTCTCTTTTGACAAGGACAGACTCATGTCCTTAGCTGTGAACTTAGCTAAGGCTATCCCTACTTGATACTATAGACAAACTACTGAGTAGTAAACAGGGCTAGATAGTGTTCTGAATATTCTGAGATCTTAGAATGTAAAAGTAGCAGGTCAGATTGTGTGGATTTAGACTCAGATGAAGTACAAAGAGAAGAATCAAAAGAATCAGGAGAAATAGGAGAACTATCTACTTTTGTTTTTAACTTTTTTCTTTCTAATAAATAATTTTGTTGATTTATTTTTTCTACTTTTTCTGCTTTTTCTACTTTATTTACTTCTAATCCTACAGTGTCTATTGAATCAAAAGTGGCTATTAAAAAATCCAAGTTATAGTCCTTCAGTACTGTATTTACTGTTAGGCCTCTACAAAATCCTAGAGTACATAGTTAGAGTCTAGGAGTTCTGAGGTGACTTCTAGATTTGCAGAAAAGGCTTCTTACTACAAATCCTACTTGTCACTTGTTATTACTCTAATAACCTGACAGATGTACTGTTGCTTCTGTAGACAGTCCTTAATTTGGTGCCCTGACTTTCTGTAGACAAAGTATACTCCTTACTTTTAGGCTTCTCTAATGTCTATTAGAATAGATTGATTACAAATTATGAGCAGATTGATCTGAGAGCTTGGAACTGTCAGAGCCAGATACATGTGTAAGTATTCTGTACAGACTTGATGCATCCAGGCTGTAGCTTGGTTGAAGGAAATAGTGTGTGTCTTCCACTCAGTGTAAGTGACCAGTTCTAGCATTATTCTAAGGATCTTATTGACCAGTTCTGAGTAAAGAGCTTTTTCAAGCATTCTAATAAGAATATCATCAAACCTGAGTGTGAATCCTACCTTCTAGGCCAGGATATTGAACTCCTGAAAGAAGGTATTAGCAGAATGTTTGCCCTGTTACAGAGATGTAAGCTTGTTCTACACATTGTCAGCGACAGCGTAGAGGGGACCCGAAGGCTCAGCGAGGGGACCCAGGCTACAACTATCCTACACAACAGAAATACGGGACGCGAGCACCGGAACGTAGTCGGAACTCGCGGAACGGGCGGAGAGAGAGAGTGAGACAAGAGTAGAGTATATAGAGTGAGCCTAAGAGTACAGGACTACCTGGAGTAGACGAGATCAAGACTACAGGACCAGTCTGATCTCGTACGCCTATATATACTAAACTACACAAGAGCACTCAGGGAGCATGAGCCACTAAGAATGATGAGCCACGAAGAATGAAAGAAAGGAATGTCAAAGATAAAGGTACAAAGAATGAAGGGATGGATAAAGGGTAAGAGACCATAGAATGATACAAAGAATAGAAGGGGTAGGTACAAAGGAATAGGAATAGATAGAAGTAAGGAAGGGTAGT
>NW_006760389.1:770035-776681 GCF_000271605.1 Fomitiporia mediterranea MF3/22
ACTTTAAGAAGATCAAATACCATGTCCTATCATATTACCAATCAAAATCAATAGAGAATTAGTGAGAGCATTAATTGATTCAGGATTATTAGCAGATTTCATATCTACCAAGTTTGCAGATCAAATAGGCATCAGGAAACTCACATTAGCCAAACCTCTACCTATACAATTAGTAGTACAAGGCTCTAGATCGAAAGTAAACTATTGTACTAATGCTAGAATACAATACAGAGAGATAAACACAATACAGTACTTTAATATTATGAATTTGGATAATTATGATATTATACTAGGAACACTGTTCCTCTTCCAGCACAAGATTTCTATCAGTTTCAATGAGTCTAGACTATGGATTGAAAGCACAATACCTCTACCAATAACAGGAGAACAAGTCACAGTTGTTTCATCAAAGGTTATTAATACTTATGATTAAGAAATTAACAAATGCAGACAAGAAATCAAGCAATATACTGTGGATTTGTTTAAAGACACTTCAGAAACGCCTCTACCACCTCTCAGAGCCATTAATCATAGTATACCACTCATAGATGAGGATAAGAAATACAAGTTCTGTAGGGCAACTTGTCTGGATCCTTTGAGAGAGTAATGGCAAAACAAGAGAAAGGACTATATTTAATTAGGAAGATAGAAAGTAGTTACAGGATTGAATGTAATACTTATGCTACTACTTCAAAAGCCTGGAAAGACTAAGGAAGACCCTATACAATTGAGAACAGTCATTGATCTTAGAGAGCACAACAAGAATACTAAGAAACTATTATCTCCTTTACTAGATATTAAATCAGTATTGAGAGTAGCTTCTAAGTGTTAGTAACAGTGTAGAGGGGACTCGAAGGCTCAGCAAGGGGACCCAGGCTACAACTATCCTACACAACAGAAATACAGAATGTGAGCACCAGAACATAGCCAGAACTTGCAGAACAGGCAGAGAGAGAGAGTAAGACAAGAGTAGAGTATATAGAGTGAGCCTAAGAGTACAGGACTACCTAGAGTAGACAAGATCAAGACTACTGGACCAGTCTGATCTCATACACCTATATATACTAAACTACACAAGAGCACTCAGGGAGCATGAGCCACTAAGAATGATGAGCCACAAAGAATGAAAGAAAGGAATGTCAAAGATAAAGGTACAAAGAATGAAGGGATGGATAAAGGGTAAGAGACTATAGAATGGTACAAAGAATGAAGGGGTGGTCAAAGGAATGGAATGATGAAGTAAGGAAGGGTAGTAGCAAGAGTCAGCATGCATATAGTTTATAGACAGTGCCCTCAAGGGACAGAAGTCCTGAGTTCTGGTACAGAAGGGTGCAGAACCCTCAGAACTGAAGGTACAAGAGTAGAGAACTGTAACATCACCCCCCCTCTAAAACCAATCGTCCTGATTGGTGAGCATTGGGCTTGGTCAGCAGCTCAGGCATAGGTTGAAACAGTAGGGTTTGGAAATCTGTGAGGCAGAGTTGATGTAGAGCACCTAGATGAAGTTGATAGAAGTCTCAGATTGTCTTAGCAGCATGGGTAAGATTCTCAGCAGGTTCCTAAGTGTGTTCTTCAACTGAGTATCCCTTCTAGTGAATAAGGAACTTGAGCTTTCTGCACACCAGCTTGGCATCTGCTATGTATTCTACTTTGTATTCTGGTTCAGAACCAATGAGTTCTGGTGGAGGTGGTAGGGGTCTTTGTTGTAAAGGAAAACCTGGATTGTAGTATTGAGACAGTAGAACCTTGTTAAACACTGGGTGTATGTGCTTCCATGTTGCTGGAAGTTAGAGTTTGTAGGCAGAGGCACTAACCTTCTTTTTAATAACAAAGGGTCTGAAGTGCTTGTTGTCCAACTTCTTCATTGGGTGATCTGTAGTCAGGTTAGTAGCTTCCAGCATAACTTTGTCACCAGGCTGGTAATCCTTAGTTACAGACCTCTTCCAATCATAGTTCTGCTTCATAACCTGTGCTGCCTTTTCCAAAAGAGCTTGTGTGTCCTCCCTGGTTCTGTACATCCATTCTGTAAAGTCTGTTACAGATTCAGAACTACTGTTCTGGTTCAGAACTGTCCCCTAGTACAGATGTCTCTCATGATTGAGGAAGAACAGGGACTGTCCTGTTGTAGAGTGTTGCTAGTTATTGTGCACAAATTCTGTCAGAGCTAGCCATTCAGACTAATCCAATTGCTGATGATTGATGAACATCTGGAGGTAGAGCTCAATCTCCTGATTGACTTGCTCAGTTTGACTGTCAGTCTGTAGGTGATAGGTAGTAGAAGGGTTCCCTTGAATTCTGAGAAGCATATACAAGTCCTGTATGAATTTCAACTTGAATTGTGGTCTACAATCATGAATGAGCTTCTGAGAGAGTCTGTGCAACCAGAAGACATGATCCTAATAAATACACACCATACCTTCAGAAGTGAGTTCTGTTCAGGTCAGAATCACATGGACTTGCTTGGAGAATTGGTTGACAATCATACAGATAGTATTGTAACCCTAAGACTCAGGTAGCTCACTGATCAGGTCTACTGAGACTTCTTCCTAAGGGTGATCCAGGATCTAATACAGATGTAGGGGAGCCTGAACCCTTGTCTGGTGGGCCTTAGTCTGTTAGCACATATTGTAACCAGTCATGTACTTCAGGATTTCCCTCTACATTCTAGGTTACTAGTAGTTCTGAGTGATGAGTTTCTGTGTTTTGTGTCAGCCTGAATGTCCTGTAGTCAGATTGTCATGATGAGCTCAGACAATGTCCTCCTACAGTTTCCAATCCTTCAGAATGTACAGTTGGCCTTCCTAGTAAACCTGTCTATCCTCATCCTCCTCCCAATCCCTAGCCTGTTTCTCCAGTTGCTTCACTATGACCTAGTTCTGTGTGTGTCTCAGAGCTCACTGTATGTGGGTGACAAAGTCAACATTCTTAGATTCGAGTTGGATCTCTTAGATTGTTTCAGACACAAAACAGGAATTGTCTAGGAGAACAAGATTTTCATTATCATTCTCCCCCCTTTCATGACCTGCTTGTCTTGAGAGTAAATTGGCTTTTGTCATTTGTGTTCTGGGTTTGTAGGTCAGTACAAAGTCAAAGTCCTACAGTTCTAACATCCAGCAGGCTTGGCAGCAGTTGAGCTTCTGAGGCACTCAGAAGTACTAGAGATTAAGGTGATCACTCTAAATCTCAAACTTCTGTACAGTACTAAGGAGATATTAACACTACTCCTCTAGGGAACAGACAATTGCAAGGAGTTCCTTGTCATAGATAGGGTAGTTCTGTTCTGTTGCAGAGAGGGATTCTGATCAGAACACTATTGGACACTACTTTCCATCAATGAACTGGAACAGTACTGCTCCATTCACAAAGTTGGAAGAGTTGGCTTTGACTCAGAACTTGTCTGTAACTGTTAGAACTACTAATACAGGCTTGCTAGTGATAGCCTGCTTGAGGGACTCAAACACAGACTACTGCTGATCATCCTATTGCTAAGGAACATCCTTGCTAGTAAGATTGTGAAGGGGCTAAGCAATGGTACTAAAGCCTTGAATGAAGCATTAGTAGTAGTTTGCAAACCCAAGGAATACTTAGACCTGTTTCAGGTTCTGAGGTTGTAGCCAGTTCCAAACTACAGTCACCTTTGCCAGATCCATGCAGACCTCTCCTCCACCAATCACAAAGCCTAGATAATCCACTGACTCCTGTGTAAAAGAGCACTTTGCTTCTTAGAGGAACAGTTTATTATCTTAGAGCTGTTGTAGAACTGCTTGGATCAGTTGGTAATAGTGCTCAACTGTCTGGGTGAAGATCAGAATGTTGTCCAGATACACACCAACATGCTCCAAGTCAATCAGATCTGTAAGGATGTGATTCATGAATGACTGGAACATTGTAGGCAAGTTAGTTAGTCTAAAAAACATTACAGTTAGTTTGTACAATCCACAATTGGTTCAGAATGCAGCCTTCCACTCATCTCTGTCTTGGATCCAAATATTATTGTATCCCTATCAAACGTCCAACTTAGTGAAAACCCTAGATGTATGTGTCTTATCAATGAGCTCCTGAATCAGGGGGAGTAGGTACTTGTTTTTGACAGTACCCTCATTGAGACAATAATAATCCTGGACTAGGCAGAGCTTCCCATCTTTCTTTTTGACAAAGAAGAAAGGGGAGGCTATAGGGGACTTCAAGGGTTGGATCCAGCTGTTCTGAAGATTTTCCTGAAGGAACTTGTTGAGCACCTCCTACTTGTCTCTGTTGAGTGGGTAGACCTTGTAATCCTTAGGTTCAAAACCCTTGGTCAATTCAATTACATAGTCCTAGGAACAGTGTTTAGGAAGCTAGTCAAATTCCTCTTCACTAAAGACTTTGGGGAACTCTCAGACAAAATCCAGCAGGCTGGGTCTGTGTGTGTTCTAGAGTAGAGTTGTTCTGAGAGGGTTCCAGACTGGTTCCATCTCAGACATCCTTCAGATTGACTCTATTCTGTCTTGACTAGAATATGTATCCACATATCTATCCTAGTTGAAGAAGAACAACTGGTCACCTTTATCAGAACTGTTAGTAACATTGGAAGCATCTACATCCACTCAGAACAGTAGTACAAAGTAGTTGCAAGACTTGGGACACTGATCAAACACAAGTGTCTGCTCTAACTAGTCAATAGTAGGGTTGTGAGCCTTGAGCCATTTGAATCTAATAAAGATGTCTGTCTTTCTAAGGTTGGTGACTCTGAACTCAATGCTTTCCTCATGATCCTGAATGGTCATCCATAGTTGGACAAACTCAGTGATCTGACTATTCCAGTTCAGGGTTCTGTCTGCATTATATACTAGGATCAGAAGTGGAACATGTTGAGTAGGGAGGTGGTGTTCCTACACAAAGGCCTTATTGATACACAAACTGGTACATTCACTGTCTACCAGAGCTGTTGTTCAGATCTGGGGGGATCCCAAGAAGGGAGCTAAGAGGACAGGGACTTAGAGCTAGTACTTAGAACATCCTTAGATGAACTGCTACTTGTTCTGAAGAGAATGTACAGCTTGTGCAGCCTTGTTGTCTGAGAGGGTGAGTATATACACTAACATTTCCTTATTAACCTCTCTCTTTTGACAAGGACAGACCTATGTCCTCAGCTGTGAACTCAGCTGAGGCCATCCCTACTTGATACTACAGACAAACTACTGAGTGGTGAACAGGGCTGGGTAATGTTCTGAATGTTCTAAGATCTTAGAACACAGAAGTAGTAGGTCAGATTGTGCAGATTTAGACTTGGATGAAGTACAAAGAGAAGAATCAAAAGAATCAGAAGAAATAGGAGAACTATCTACTTTTGTTTTCGACTTTTTTCTTTCTAATAAATAATTTTGTTGATTTATTTTTTCTGCTTTTTCTACTTTTCTTACTTTATTTACTTCTAATCCTACAGTGTCCATTGAATCAAAAGTGGCCATTAAAAAATCTGAGTCATAGCCCTTCAGTACTACATTCACTGTTGGGCCTTTACAAAATCCTGGGGTACATAGTCAGGGTCTAGGAGTTCTGAGGTGACTTCCAGATTTGCAGAAAAGGCTTCTCACTACAAATCCTGCTTGTCACTTGTCATCACTCTAATGACCTGACAGATATACTGTTGCTTCTGCAGACAGTCCTTAATTTGGTGCCCTGACTTTCTGCAGGCAAAGTATGCTCCTTACTTTCAGGCTTCTCTAATGTCCATTAGAACAGATTGATTGCAAATTATGGGCAGATTGATCTGAGAGCTCAGAACTGTCAGAGCCAGACACATGTGTGAGCATTCTGTACAGACTTGACACATCCAAGCTACAGCTTAGTCAAAGGAGATAGTGTGTGTCTTCTACTCAGTGTAAGTGACTAGTTCCAGCATTATTCTAAGAATCTTATCAACCAGTTCTGGGTGAAGAGCTTTTTCAAGCATTCTAATAAGGACATCATTGAACCTGAGTATGAATCCTGCCTTCCAGGCCAGGATATTGAACTCCTGAAAGAAGGTATTAGCAGAATGTTTGCCCTGTTACAGAGACACAAGCTTGTTCTGTGTATTACACTTCTCATTCAGATTGATGAAGGAAGCACAGAGCTGCCCCATGAATTCCAAGTATGACTCATTGTTCCAAAGTTGGATCAGGCTTCTGATCTAATGACCTTTGATCCAGTTCTAGGCCCAGGTGGCTGTGTTGCCTTCCTTCATGAAGGAGAGGACAAATAGGACACAATCAAGATCTAAGGATAGATCAGTCAAAGCAGTAGCCACATATAGTTCAACTTGGTGCTGGAAGTCTTTGAAGTGCTGCCCATTGAAGTCTAAAGGGCAGGCTACATGCACTTTCTTTCTGGAATGGGTTGCAACTTCTAGAACAATTGGAACAGGTTCTAAAGGGGCTGGGGGCATGTGGTTGGCAAAGGCCTCTTAGATAGAGGTCTATACATATTGAGCTAGCTCTGCTCATAACTACTGATCCAGCAGGACAGTAGGGGTGACAGTTAGTGTAGTAGGGTCCATGTTTACACTACAAAGGAATCAACACTAAACTAAAAGGGGTAATGAATAGAAGAAGGGTGGCAAAAGTTTAAAAGGGTTTAGAAAGTTTAAAATTTAAAAAAGTAAAAGGGTCAGGACAAAGGAAAG
>NW_006760389.1:780822-786388 GCF_000271605.1 Fomitiporia mediterranea MF3/22
ATATACCTTTTGCTAGAGTAATGTTACTCTAGTGACTTTAGTAACTCCCTTCACTGTTGTTCCCATAAAGTAGAGCTGGCTAATCCTTTAGACTGTATACTATACTGGTTTGTGTCTTCTATTAATCTGCTAACACTAGTTTGTGTCTTCTTGTATTCTAGATTAATCTTCTAATGACTCCTTTACTATATTGTTATGTCTTCTATACTTCCTCTCATACTTCTAATGACTCCTTATGAGTCCTCCTAACTAGTTATACTGTATAAGCTGTGTAATGCTTTTCCTATAAAGTAGAGCTTTCTATTGTTCTGTAGTCTTCTTATGACTCTGTCTGACTTGACCTGTACTTTCTGTACACTTGGTTTGTAATACACTTTCTTATAAGGTAGAGTATTATGACTTCTAATGACTCCTTATGACTCTTGTAATATAAAAGGCTGTGCTTCTGTACTACCCCTAGAACTTACAACCAAAGTTCTAGACTGTCTTGTGTACACCCTAGAACTGACAACCAATGTTCTAGATCTTTCCCTAAGTCTTCTTCAATAGACTTAGTTTAGGAGACAATTATCCTTATTAACTTCTAGCCTTATCTTTGTACTTCTGTATTCAATCATAGAACTTACAACCAAAGTTCTAGATTGCCTCATGTATTCCTCATGTTGTCCTCATATAGTCCTCATGTTTATAACTTTATTACTTTCCTATCTGTATAAGCAAAGTGTATAAAGGAGACTACTTTCCTGTAGTCTCTCCTCAGAGCTCTCAGTTCCCTTTCCTTCACTAGTACTAGTCCTCCTCAAGTATAGAGCTTTAGAGTATTGGCTCTAGCTCTTTACTAGCTTTGATAGTCCTTTGTCTTTGTACAAAGAGTTCCTAGCTAGCTATGTAGTTTCTCCTTAAGTAAGTATAATATTTTCCTTTTATCTCTTCAGGTTTTCTCCTAGTCTTTTCCTTTATACTTCTTACTCTAGACACTATACTCTTTCCAGATCCCCTCTCTATACAAGCATTCCAAATGACTTGTCTTTAGTTAAGATTATTAAGTAATACTGTACTAGAGTATGTGTTTAACCTTAGAGAGATAAAGACCTTATCTTTAGGTTTTGTTACCTTTTCCTAACTGACTTAGTACCTACTCCTTCCTGTCCCCTCTCTCTGCTAATAGATTGATCACCTATTAGTAATGATTAAAGGTTAATAATACTAAGCTGGAGTTCTTACTAAGTAGGACAACAAAGGTAGCCTAGTTGATCTGGCCAATCTCTAAACTTGTAACTAATAGAGTTTTGTATATAAACTACTTGGTTCCAAGTCTTGAGTTAAGCTTTTCCAAACTTAGTTACTGTATTTTACAATTCCTAACAAACTACCTATGATTAAGTATGCTATTAATATAGTAAGGTCAGAAACTATAGAATACACACTATTCTTTCTAAATTACAGTCAGATGCTAAGGAACTTGATATGGAACAACCCTAGGAAGGATGAATATCCTAGAGTAAGGACTTACACTCAGAAAGTAAAGGATACAATACTACAGACACACAATACAATCCTTTAAGTAAGAGTAAAGCAAACTAGACATACTAATAGATACAGACAACCCTCTTCCTTCAAATTGAACAATCTAGTGTATGTCTCTACAAAGAACATGAATCTACCAAGACAGTAAGTAAGGAAACTAGTACTAAAGTATATAGGACCTTACAGAATAATTCAGAACACAGGAAACAAGACATTTGAACTAAATCTACTTAGGGAAATAAGGAATCATAACATACACCTAGTATTTCATTCATTACTACTTAGGATACATGTTCCAAACAATAATAGATTATTCCCTAGAAGGGAAGTAGGACAAGTTACTAGATTAAACAATGAGAACAAGGAATGGACAGTAGATTCAATTGAAACTCATACAGGACAAGGGACTACTACTTTGTTCAAAGTACTATAGAAGTCCAGAGATCACACATGGCTACCCTATAATAAAATTGTACACCTTGAGGCATTAAAGGAATACTTAGACATACTTGGAATCGATTCTATTAATGTACTAACTCTAGGAAAGGGAAAACTCAATACTAATGACCCTTAGGTTAGTATCAGTCTAGTAAAACATGAGGCAACCTTTTAAACACAATATTATAGTATGAACATACAGATAGATTTATGTAAAGGCTTTAAAAACTGTATATATAGTTACTTTACTATACATATTATATCTACTACTTAAGAATCCATTACTCATACATTTGTATCTGCTTTTCTACAAGGCATGAATATGCCTCATCCTCCTCTACAACTCTTAGTTAGCCCTTAAGCACAACTAATCACTCAGGATTAGGTTACTCACAACTATAGTACAAGTACTAACTATGTTTTTGATTGAGAGGAGCTTAAGGAGATTGTAGCTTTCTCTAAGACTATCTATAACAATTCCCTTAACTCTACTTTACAACTCTCAGAGTGTTATCTCATTGTATTACACTTGTATAACTTTCACATTCCTTCTTATACAAGACTGAGCCTGCTACTACTGTTCTAAGACTGTATTCAACATGCTAAGATGATACAGGTGTCCCAGGACTTTGTATACTATAAGAACATAGCTTTGAACCAACATAAATGTGTATATATTCTACATTATATTATTACAAGCACATGTACCTTACTATTTTACTTAGGTGTAAAGTGTAGAGCTGAGCAAATCAATAATAGAACTACTATATTCTACTCACACAACTGTAAATGTTCTCAGATTGATTTACAATTGCCCTCAACATTTGCTGATCTTACTTTAGTACTTAATATGAGTACTCTGAGCTCATTCTATACTCAAGTCATTACTCTACTACTGAATCTGCTACTTTCTACTTAATCTGATAGCCATTCTGACCAATCTACTATGAGTTCCACCAGTTCTACTACAGAACATGTCCAAGCTGGACAGGAATATGTCCAGTCTACTACAGGACCAATTGAAGACACATTTATGACTGTGGAGAATGTCCTAGCACAGTAGTACTAAACTTTGTAGTAAGTTACTAAACAATTTCATTTGTTTTCTTATTGTTATTTTGTTTCTTCTAGTACTAACTCTCTTAGCATTTAGGACTAAATGCTAGAGGGCAAGTGTAACAATTGTACTACCTGCACATTTGCTTGACATGTGTTGTAGGTGCTTGTGAGTGTTTTCCTTTTTGTTCACTAGACTATCCTGTATCCTACTACATGTGTATATGTATATATAAAGGGTTTTTGAGCTAAGGGTTAGGGGATTCTTTCTCCTTCTCAGTGCTCAATTACTAGGTTATCCTAGTTAGTAGTTGAGTGTGCTAGTAAAGAGAGAATCTTCACATAAGGCTAGTATACCTATCCTTACAGAGTCCTACTGTACAATAATCTAACTCAATCAGTAATGTAGTAATAATAAAATACAAACTAGTAAAACAAATCCTTACAAGTAAGTATGGGTTAAGATAATGTAGAAGCAGAAGTAGAAGTAGTAGCTGTTTACTTATACTTTTTCTTCCAAGCTTTCATTATTCTACTCATTAGAGAGTTTTAATAGTCTTTCAACATGTACTCATACTTGTTACAATTATAGTACTTAACTTTACCATAAGGCTTTGCTTTGCCTTTAGCTACACTTTTGCCTTTTGTTTGTAGACTGTCTTATTCAGAATCATGTTTTGTTTGAGAATACTAAGTGTAATACTTAGTGTATGTGTTTCACAATTTGTGAATCAACTTAGCTAGTGTTAGTATATCTTTCTGAGCTGCTATAACTGTTAGCAGTTGATTGTAGTAGGTAATCTGCCTGTCTAGCATTGTAGCTACCCATCTATACTCACAAGGAGTAGTGAGGTTAATTACTAAGATGTATGTATTATTGTTTAGTACTTTATTATGTACAGTTAACTGTTTGTAGATTTGTTTAATATTGTCTAACATATTATTAAACTGTAATACATACTCTTTAACTGTAAACAACATAGATATGTCTACAGTATGTGTCATTGTTGTTTGAACATTGTATTGTTCAGAAAGCACCTTTGTAAGACTTCTAACACTTGTATGTATTGTAAAGTTTGTGTATATTGTATCAGCTATTGTTTTTATAATACAATAATACAAGACATTACCTGTATGTATACTAGCATCATTAGACAAAGGGGGATTGTGCTATAGGTGATTGGAGGGCATTATAGTAGTAAGTATACTGTGTATGTATAAGTACTATATCTTATATCCTTTTACACTAGCTAACTTTTCCATTCCCTTAAAGAACTTCAGAATGTTAGAGTCCTTCATTATAGTGTTAACAAAGGTATGTATTGTAGACAACATTATAATAGGTTTGGAGGGAGGGAAAGTACTAGGGCTTGGTGTGCTAGTAGGAGGTAAAGGCATTCTATAAGAGTAAGTACATAAGGGCATTCAACAAGTACTAAGGCTCATATTAGATTACACTCTAGATTAGGAAATCCCTAATTGCCTTATGTAGAGTTACTGTGCTTGGAATGTCTTAGACTATCAGACTTTACTATGTAGTATATAAGGCAGACACTTGCTTAATGTCTTAATAAGAGAGAGTACTTAGGGCACTCCTACTACACTAGTTAAAAGGTTATAAGCCTTAGTACTTATTAAATACCTCTACACACTCACTCTTACAGAATGCCTTTACCTCCTACTAGCCTACCAAGCCCTAGACCTCTCTCTCCCCTCAAACCTATTACAATGTTGTCTACAATACATACCTTTGTTAACACTATAATGAAGGACTCTGACATTATGAAGTTCTTTAAGGGAACAGAAAAGTTGGCTGGTGTGAAGGGATACAAGATATAGTACTTACACATACACAGTACACTCACTACTATGATGCTCTCAGACTATCTAGAGCACAATCCCCCTTCCTCTAATGATGCTAGCATATGTACAGACAATGTTTTGTATTATTGTATAATGAAAATGATAACTGATACAATTTATGTAAACTTTACAACACATACAAGTGTTAGAAGTCTCATGAAGGCACTTTCTGAACAATACAATGTTCAAACAACAATGACACATACTGTAGACATATTTACATTGTTTACAGTAAAAGGGTATGTATTACAGTTTGATAAGATGTTAGACAATATTAAATAAATCTACAGACAGTTGTCTACACATAATAAAGCCCCTAATAATGATACATACATTTTAGCAATTAACCTTGCTACTCCTTGTGAGTATAGATGGGTAGTAACAATGCTAGACAGGCAGATTACCTATTATAATTAACTACTAACAGTTACAGCAGCTCAGAAAGACATTCTGACACTAGCTAAGTTGATACATGAATTACAAAATGTATATACTGAGTATCATTCTTAGTACTCTCAAACAAACGAGATACTGAACAAGACAGCCTACAAACGAAAGGCAAAAGTGTAGCTAAAGGTAAAACAAAGTCTTATAATAAAGCTAAATGCTACAACTGTAATAAGTACAGGTATATGTTAAAAGACTGTCAAAATCCTCTAACAAGCAAAACAACAGAAGCTTG
>NW_006760389.1:791552-802485 GCF_000271605.1 Fomitiporia mediterranea MF3/22
TTTGCTTTTATGCATTCAATACATTCTTTTTCTTTGTAGTTTGTTATTTTAGTTGATAGTACACTTGGTTGTGTCTTTAATAATCGTTTAATATAATCGTAACTTATGTGTCTGAGGCATTTATGTATATCATAAATAGATAGTTTGTTCATTGTTTTTAATAAATGATTATTGTACAAAATATACAAGTTATTTCTCAATTGTATATGTCTAATGTATTTGTTACATAGTAATGTTATAGTACAATTATCGTTTGTAAACATAAAAGAATAACCTTCCCTACATAGTAGTGCTTGACTTATGAGGGAAAAGGTTATTTGCAGATAGTAATAGATGTTTTGTAATGTTATGACGCTTTTTTCTCGTATATTCTTCAGGATTTTGATACACATAGATTCAGCTTGATTAAGAGTCATTGTTGACCTATTTGCAATAGTTACAATCGTAGGAGTTATGTTGTGTACATCTGTTAATCGAAATAAATAAGGAGTAGCATGTATTGATGCACTGGAATCGAGTAAATCCATTGTTTGCATATAGGATTTCTTGTTAGCTATGATTGTATTTGTAAATACATTGGTACATACCCAGGAAACGTATTGTTCGAATTGTTTGTCCTGGTTGCTCAGAATAAGAGTGTAGACATTATTGTTCATTTCAACATTGCTTTCCTTTGATTCAACATTGTTTTTGTTTGGGTTTTCAATAATAAATGTGTTTGTTGTGTTTTCTACAGTTTGATTCGTTTTATGTACAATGTTAGCCTGATGTTTGGCACGTGCAAGCTTTGTAGCTTCAGTAGGAGGTTTGCAGCATTCCTTAGAGAAATGTCCTGTTTTTCTGCAATTGAAACATTTTGCTTTTGTCAGATTGAACAGATTTGGCAGATTGAATTTCCTCTGCTTATTGGCTTTATACATTGTATTAATGTGTGCATTATTCTTTGTCTGATCATTAGAATCTTGTGCTCGTTTAGCACAGTAATTGTTGTAGGCGTTCTGCAATGTAAGGATTAGTTGCTTTGGTTTGACTTTCTTATGTTCATTGACTGGTTTGCCTTTGTTTTGGGCATCAGTAGATTGTATTATCATATTTACTATGTGTGTATATTGCTCAGGAGTGGCAAGCAATATTGCTGCTTTGTATGTAGAGTTGTATGGTGGATCACTGTTAGCAGACAGAGTTGCATATGCTTCCTCAAGTCTGTCTAATGTATGTCTGAAATGTTTTACATGGTCTCTACAAATAAACAGTGCTGATTTGTCAATGGCCTTTTTACATGCTGTCTAGGGGTTAAAGCATTCTTCAAGCACTTTCATTAACTGAGGGATAGACGTATCAAAGTGTATATAGTTTGCCAATATTGTGTCAGCAATGTTATTGACTATGCATGTATGAATGGCCTTAGCCATCTCCCTCTTGGCTTTGTTCTGTGGTTCATCCTTTAGTAAGTGTTCGAAGCACATAGCTGCAACACTAGAAACGATGCAGTAGTGCCACATCTTGTAGTTTGCTTCAGTCTTAAGCATTGTGATGTTTTGACTGAAGTATTTAGGTACATCAGCTGGTTTACAGTGCATATCCGTACGTAGGGGAACCATGATACAAATGTGTGCAAATGTATGCAAGTAAAGAGTTTAGAGTGTACAGTGGATGCATGTATGCAGGGAGCTCAAGGCTCATAACCTGTTAAGAGGGAGAACTTAAGGGGGGCACACATAGACAAGGGGTGAGGTGACGATTGACTGCTCAGTGTCTCTCGTCCTTATATTGTATGTATTCTAACTGAGACATTATGAAGTCATCGTCTCGTGGTTCGTCTGTTGATGAACTAATCATCTCATAATAGAAGGACATAAAGTAATAAACAGCTACATCTTTCAATTAGCTAAATCAACCATATCCTGGTCAAGCAAACAGTAAAACCTGGTACTACTATCTGTTTATAAAGTAGAGTTGCAAGTGCTAGTGTATGCTACTCAAGAAGCCATTTGGCTCAAACGATTTGCTGAAGAAGTACTCTAGACTGAATTGGCACCCATTATGATTTATTGTAATAATCAAGGTACAATAAAGACTGTAAAGTCTGACAAAATAACGTACAATGCTTGTACTAAACACCTTGATTTACAAAAAGACTTTGTGTGATGTTATATTCAAAACAATTACATCAATGTATGCTATGTTCAATCACAGAACCAATTAGCAGACATCCTTACAAAAGCTCTCCATGTCCTACAGATCAAGCATCTAAACAAACTATTAGGCATACAGTCCTAGTTCTTAATTAATGCTTGAAGGGGAGTATTAGATTGTGCTCTGGATTAGGAAATCCCCAATTGCCTTATGTAGAGTTACTGTGCTTGGAATGTCTCAGACTATCGGACTTCACTATGTAGTATATAAGGCAGACACTTGCTTAATGTCTCAATAAGAGAGAGTACTTGGGGCACTCCTGCTACACTAGTTAAAAGCTCATAACCTTTTAACAGGCATAGCAGGAATACCCCTCAGCTCTCTACTGTGACATTAAGTATGTGTCTGCCTTATATACTATAGGGGGAAGTCTGAGAGTCTGAGACATCCAATACACAGTAACACTACATAAGGCAATCAGGGTTTCCTAATATAGAACGCAAGGAAAGAGCACAATCTAATAAGATCAATGTTTGGTATCATGAGAGTCTTGCAGGTATCTGAAACTGCCAAATTTCTTAATATACATCTGACGTTTTGCTCTCTAGACTGCTGTTTGTTCTGATCTACCAATATTCTATGACACTCAAAAACACTATGAGATATGGGACAACCTACCGCCGGAATTGTTCGAGCAGATAACCCGGGCCTGGACTGGACAATACACTGTGCTGTTGTCCTTTGCAGGCTGGTCCAATGATTGGACCCGGTTTCAACGTGTATGGGATTGGATCAGACCATTTTCTCGCTGGGGATCTCTTGACGTTGATTATACTTTTTACAACACCTCCTGCTCGATAGCGAGGATGCGACTCCAAACGTTGGGCAACGTCATTCCGGTCGCATATTGCGTTAAAGACCACTTCCGTGTCGTCTTCCGAAGCGGAGAGCGCATGTTCTACTGTCGAACACCCGATTGTACTGTTGATAGAGAAAGCATCATGAATATTGACTACAAAGACAAAGATGACATTGTCTTGGGGATTTTGCCACTCACATACAGAGAGTTCATATCTGATCCTCTATCTATTATCCCCCACGTTTCGGACTATGATATACAGCGAAACCTAACGGATTGGTTCCCTCCCTACAGCCATAGTACACAAAGCCACATTGCTGGCACCGTACGTACAATTCGCAAATACCAAAAGGAGACATCTGGGAAGATTCCGGATGATACAAGTATGGACTCTTGGATAGATGAAGAATGGGACGAAAACTACCGTGCAACCAATGAACGGCTTCAAAGTAAGAGAAGGAATATTCCGGACTTTGTGGAGGGATCTGTATATTTTATACCTGTATTATAAATTTCTAAATGCGTATCTTTGTTAGTAGCCACGTTTTCTTGAGAGTTTTTCTCACCATCCAACAGAAAGGCCATGTATACGGTATACCTTCAGAGACGTTGTAGAAATTACGGAAGCACTAGCTTTCAATTCCAGATATGTACTAAGTTTTGCTATATGATTCTGTTTGACAAGTAAATGTGGGCACAAATATTCTTTTGGGAAGTCATAGAGAAAGACCTTCGCGTCCTGCATTTCTCGCAAGTTATGGAGGGTGTGAGCGCATGTAGCATTAATATATTGAACCAAGGGATAAACACGTCTCTATAGTTAACAAAAGATATTTTCAACGTGAACAATAAACTACTTGTATACAGAATTGTGAATGATCCAGCCTCTGTGTCACATAGCTAGACCTGATTATGAGACAATACTGAATAATATGTGATTACAGTAACAGACGTCGAAATCTGATGAGTTTGCTAACTGGGACACCTGCTGGCAGTGTTCAGCTTGCCTTGAAAGTCTACCTAGATTTCTTGGCAATCTACTGCGCATACAATCACTGCTCTAGACCTCTGTATTGAGCTATTGCAGTGGTTTCAATGAGCCATTCTAAGCGTTAAGCTATATTTTGCAATCAGGCATGATCTGATTATCCACTTGATGAGAACATGTATCAGCAACTTGAAGAAATTATCATGGGTCATGGTCATGGATCATGATTAATGTAGTGGCAAGATTTAGTAGAATAATATGGCATGTATCACATTCCAGACCACAGGACAATTAACTCTTTGAAGTTTGAACAATGTGAACCCACTGTTTCAAATGACTATCTTCGCAGTACAACAAAGGCATGACCCTGGCCTACATTCCTCCAGTAATCTGGAGAACCATTTACTGGTCGACCTGCTAGCATTGGGAGTGTGCCTTCTTGACTCGACCTTGCTTCTGAATACTCATTATAACCCCAATCAGGTCTGTTGGAGGAACTTTGCTAGTGTTGGCCTATTTAGTATTCTGTTTGTTTTAAATGACACATGTAACTCACTCTCACAGGCCAGTTATCATCTTCAGCATAACCGGCTGGGAGATTACCATAGGTCCAACCAGTACCCATGTCTTGCTGTGACACTCCACTGTGACCCAGAAAGTAGTCACATGAATCGCACGGGTCTGTATGACTTGCTTTCAAACAGTCTTGTGGAGATAGAAACTGTTTTGGAAGCTTGTGTACAGCCAAGGCCTGGCCAAAACCAATTGTTTGCCTGCTACTGCTATTAGACCGGTGGCTAATACAATGTACAATCTCAGAGGCACCTTTGCAAATGAAGTTAAGACAGAGCGTACCTTGCTAGATTGAGTGTCTCAGCACAATTTCCTGCCATTCCTTGGTTTGTCTGATACATCCCTTGTGTAACTTCTCTCATAGTAGGAGCCTGCTGCATCCATGGCGAATTCCTGATGTTCCCAAGAGCTTCTAGCCTTTTCTGCCTCAGTATGATTTTTGCATCGGGATATTTTTTCCCAGCTGTAGAAACCGGAAGAGAAGAAGAAAGTGACATGGTAAGGTGAAGGGTTGACCTATTCTCCTCAGTAGTAAGGGCAGTCCAGTTCCCTTCAATAAATACGTGTGTGACAGTTGGAAAGTATGGCTTTTTGGCTTTCTTAGGCTTGATTTTACCGATCTCCTTCCCTAAGTTGTAACAGAGTCGGGTGTAGCATAAGAGGCGAAATTGGGTGCGCTCAAGGTCTGCCACAGGCGGTTCTGCATATGATATGAACCACCCTTGCAGGTTAAGTCAATTAGCTGAGTGATTGTCAAGAAACAAGTATTGTCAAGCATACCAAGTGCAGAAAAGACATCTGAGAAAGGAAGAGCATTATGCCTATGAAAAGCTGCTTCCAAGATTATCGGGAGCATAGATCTTGTGTCAAATGCATATGTATTTACTGTTGTCCTGAGTAATTTAACACTAATTAGAAAAATATTGTTTAGAATAGTAATAAGTGCTTACAAGCAATTTAGGAGAATGTTATGGAGAACATTATCAAATGGCGTTCCATTTGTATGTCTGCTAACATATGTTTGCCGTGCAATTCCTTCATGTGCTCTAATATAATTATTTATCTTTCAAAGATCATTAATAAATGTGGGCAGTTATACTGTGAGTGAGGAACTTATACTTACTTCGGTTATTCCCCAGTCCCAGCAGAGAGGCGCGCCTCCAGTACTGCTGCAAGCATCAATTGAGTAGGTATATGATGCTATAGTAGGAATATAACGGATGCAATTTTTAAAACTGAAGAGATGGACGAGCCAGCGACCAGATTGACTAGATAAGAGTCTCCAAGATTCTGTGTATGTTGTATCAACATGGAGTAGGTACAGCACTTTTTATATCAGAGAGTCCGCTTATTTTAGCATAATTGATGACGACTTGAAGCCAAATACTTCCAGACATTTAAGAGGCTCAAGTTCCATGGTAACATTATTGTCTTTTCAAGAAGCTTTCTTGTTCCTTGAATATGTATTGAGCTTACAAGCAGGGGAGTCTATTGCGATGCTGCACATAACACTGAGACAGCCAAGTAAGCTAGCTAGAAGGCCTCTGCATCTGTGGTATTGGAAATACTAATTATTGTAAGTCAAGGCCGATGACACCGAGATCCGAGATTTTGCTGCCAAGTGATAGCTTGTGTTGAATACTAGCAAACCTTTCCTCATTGAGTCAACAATAGTTGATGTAAGCTGTACAGAAATCTAGAAGAAATATGAGAAATAAAGAACAAGATTAAAAGAAGGCGGGTTTGGGAAATCAACAATATACAGCAATTGGGTCCCTTGCAGATGCAAGGGGACAGTTTAAAGGTTGCCTGGAACTGCTGAGACTTATTTGTCAGGTGACTCAGGTCTACCAGTACTGCATATCGACAGAGCTCACTCCTGTTCTAGAATTGTTATTAAGTTATATGTATGAGAAGTACGTGCACCTTCATTCAGAGAATATTATTCTGAAGTTGAATGTGAACTGTTGGCCACAAGTAAACTTTATTTCCCTATCTTCCTTATCTTACCTGGCTTTGGCCTTTAATTGGCGATCAAACTTATGTGCAACTGTGATATTATTAACGCAATGCAGTTAAGTGGCTCTAATGTATTTTACATGGCATTGTGTTGTATTTGATGACGGTGAACAAATGAACCCGTTTGTTTGTAGATCCATTTTGATCGGCGTCTCAGTTGTTCGGCACCCTTAGTACTTATTGTCTAAGCGGAACTCCGGTCATGTCGGTCGCTGGACCACCACCTCTTATTTCTTCACCCTAACATGAACCACAACCTCGTTTTCCGTTTACCCTCAAGTCCAAGTACTCAACGAGCCTAGCAACAGGGACCTGCTATGACGCAAAATATTCTGTCGCTGCCTCAAGATATTCACTCTCTTATTTTCTCCAAGCTCAGGCTCAATGATATTTTACGTCTGCGGCAGGTATGTTATTCAACTTACTCCGAACTTCAGTCTTGATAAGGATTCGTACATAGACATGTTCTGCTTTCTCGTTTGGCATTTCAAACGACAAACAGCTTTGGACTTACTTGTTCAAACAGCACGTAATACGAAACTCGTTGCCTGTCCCGCACTATTTACGTTGCATCAAGGACGTTGAAGCGCGTGACATTGAGTCATTGGTGAAGCATGCAGTTTTATTAGATAGAGATTATGCGACGATCTGGAGGAAGCTTCACGTACGCAGAATAGAAAACAGCCGCGATTCAGCTATAACTTGGCTTAGACTGATCCGAGGACGTTGGGCCCTTGTTGCTTCAGCAGACATGAATAGGTGCGAACTCACAATATGGGATATACCGCCGAAAGGAGAGATGAAGCTTGCTGCGAAGGCATTCGTGGAGGCACCTGTCACTGACGGAATAGTAGATGAATCCGACACTCAAGTGCAATGTGCACTTACCATAGGAACTTCGTAAGTCGTATGCATTTTCCTCTCCTGTATATCATAACTCATTTGGCGCAACATGAAGTTCGCCTTATATACTCATCATCTGCATATCTCAGCATGCGGGAGAAGTGATGATTAGTCAACTTGCGTGGATGTCTGAAGCTTCACATGTCCGCTTCTTACGAGGCAGCCTCATCGGCTTCGCTGTTCATAAGGGTGATGACGCGTACCCATACATTGCCAACTGGAGAACGAAGGACTTGACTCGATTATGTCTATCACCGAGTCCTCCTTTACGAGCACTTTCTCCACTTCCCCTCGTACGTGTGATTATTCATTCCAACACAACAGCTTTCAGTCTACATCTTGCATTGGTTCAGGAGCCGTGTATAGCGATGACTATTAAGAACGGGTACATATTCACCCTACATCGTGACACAGTCCACGTCTTCGCCTTGTCGCCTGATGGAGAACTTAGGTCCGAGCATGTATCCTTCCTATCTCTAAAGGAATCGGCGTGCAAAGGCCATTTTTTCGATATTTCCGTTGATGAGTCACGGGAAATGGGCCAGCCGGATGCAACACTGCGTATGTACTACCAGGAGTACGGCTCTGCTATCCGACAGGTCGTTGTTTTGCAAGATGAAGCCAAGGAGCCGGCAACGTTCACTCTTATTGAGTCGCCTAAAACAACCCCTCCGTATGTAATCCATACTCAAGTGCTAGCCCGATACGCTATTGGCCAATCTGGTCGAAGAGCTTTTTTTATAGTCTCACCATCCCGCAGCTGGATTCCTTCTGAATTTACGACAACATCCATTCGCCTTCCAGCAAATACAGACGAATGTCAACCTTTCACGGAACTTGACGACTATATTCCAGTCTCGAGAGATACACTTCCGCTTCAACATCTGATCTCAGACCTTGTGTTTGATGATGGAAGGGGCCTCTTATTAATGGGTACAGCCTCGGGAGATGTACGGCTCGCGTCTTTTATTGAAGAGGACGTTCTCACACGCGAAAGCATCCGCATGGAACTTCCTGATTATGTATTGGACGAAGAGTTAGTACCAGTAGAGGACCAAAAGCTTTCATCGGTACGTGACGCTCTGATCGCCGGATCCTGGTCATTTATAAATGCGCTTATGACTGGTTGTAGACGGAGGTGGTTCCGAATCTTCCGATTTTCTACAAAGTAATGGCTTCACACAAATTTGAGGAAGATCTGGCTCCTTCGGTTCGCGAAGAAGTAACTCGCGGCTGGTTTGATCCAAGATGTGGACGGCAAGTAATCTCGGACTGGTCGAATGATTGGACGCACTTCGAATGCGTATGGGACTGGATAGTACCCTTCTCACGATGGGGGCCCCTTGACATAAAATTTATGTATGAATCCTCTTCGGATACCGCTAGGGGACGACTTCAGGCACTGGGCGATATAATTCCTATACTATACGACGTGACAAACCATAAGCGTGTCGTGTTCCGGATCGGTGAACGCATGTTCTACTGTCGGGCTATTAAGGACCTCGACGAAGACGATGAGATGGAAGCGTTCGAGGACATACGGGACATATTCTTGGGCATTCTGCCGTGCACTTACTCTCGATTCTTGGCTGATCCTCCTTCAATCATACCTCATTTATCCAATAATGAGAACCTTAACAATCTCGACCGCTGGGGAGAGCCTGGGCATATTCAGTCACAGTGTTCTGCATTTGGGTTAGTATGTACAATCCGCAAAAATCACACAGAACTATGTGAAAAGTTTCTGGATGACGATGAGATGCAAAGCTGGCCTGAAGAAGTATGGGCAAAGTTGTTTAATGAAATTTGTCGAAATGATTATAGTTTTTAACCCTATGACTAATTATTGCCTTTATGTTTTTGATAGTTTCCTTAGGTTAATTACAGTAGTTATACAACAAACATTGTCTACTTACATTTGTATTGCTTTGCCTTTGCATAACCTCCAGTTGATTGTGCTTGTGTAGTATGAATACATCAAGTATTGATTACTAATATTAGTATATACACTAAGTTGGGTTTGGGCCTTTCTACAATCAATCAGCCATGTCTGCTGAAAGAATGTAGGGGAGATGCAACACTTAAATTTTAAGAATGCTACTCTACTCTTTATATATGTGTTGACCCTAAGTCTCTAAGGGTCAAACACTCCCCTGCAAGCCCAAACAATCTAACTAATCTGTATGTTAAGACTAATAAGGTTGATAAAGTGCTTGATCTGTGTAGTGTATAAGGCTTTCATAAGGATATCTGCTGCCTGATTCTCTGATTGAACATAGTATACTGAAACTCCTGTAATACATCTAGAGAAGAGTACAGGTGAATCAATAAGTTTGAGGGGAGCTAAACTATGAGTCCTATAAGACTAGAGTGGTTCTGAATGGATGCAGGTTCTTCTAGCACAGGTACAACCTCAGAAGGGAAATGTGAAGAGTAGACTGTGTACTTGTGAAGCACACAACAAGTAGGGTAATACAGAAACAACTAAGACTAAGACTATGCCTTACACTAGAGGTCTTTGAGACAAAAGGACAAGAACTATTTCAATAGGTGAACTCTCTGAATTCCCCCTGTAACTAGTATAGGAGTAGTTGTATTTAGTTTTCTGAGTTCTGGAAAAGTATAGTACTAACAGGGAAATGTTAGGGTTGAACAAAAGAAAAATAATGAAAAATACATGAACAAATAAGAGAACCTTTTGCCAGATGTTAGAACAAAATAGAGTGAAAGTTGTATAAAGAAATTTAAGTAATCTGTATTCTAGCTACAGAGAATGTTACACAAAATGAAAGGCAAGATTTAAATTGAAAGAAGTAGAAGGGTTACATACTGTTACTATTAGATTGGTACAGAACAAAGTGTAGAGAATTCTAAGATTCTGACTGTCTCCTAAGATTATTACTTGATTACTCTAATGTTCTATCTGATTAGAAGATTACAGTACTTTGATCCAGGCAATAATGACATAATGGTTTGCTGAGCTACCTGCTATGATACAACTTGTGTTCTGAGCCTATAATATGTACATGATTTGTAAATCCTGTAAAGCAAGTAGCTTGTGTAAGTCCCTTCCAAGACTGTACAAATTTACAGTTCTGGTTACAAATGTTTGTAATACAGAATAGTTGAGTGTTCTTAGGAGACACTTCTATGAGTCATGTGGATGTTCAGAATTGATTGTCATAATTGTCTGTATATAATGTTTGGTTCTTAGTGTAATACTGATTGTTTCAATACATTACTGCCTTTTTCATAAGTATTGTCACACTTGATGATTCATCATTTTTTGTTGCAAAAGTAAACAAAACAAAAAATAGCTATTTCTCACTCAATTCTACACAGAATTCAGTGCTTATTTGACATAAATTCATGTTTTTTAAATATGCTTCAAATAGACACTTTAATTATTAAATTTGAGCAAGATTTGACTGAGTTATAGTGAAAATACACTGTTT
>NW_006760389.1:805496-814590 GCF_000271605.1 Fomitiporia mediterranea MF3/22
GCAGAGGCGACCTGGTAGCACGACATCAGCGTCAAGCTGACCTCTCCAAAACGATCTCACAACAATGGCGTTCGCTGTTTGTAGAGGAACGTAAGTACTGGGACGAACTTGCAAAGCAGGGGAAGAAAGAGCACGAGGAGATGAATACCCACGGTACGTCTATCAGTTGTTGTGATTTGATAAGGTAGTGATACTTTTGCTCCTATCATAATGTATTAATATTATGTATCATTGTTAGTAAAGAATAAAATATTTAAATAAAATATATATTGTATAATAAGCCATTCAGATTAGATATAAGCTGTAAATTAACTTATATAAGGATTATAAGATAGCATAAGAAATATTATGCCATATCAAAAGAGGGGTGCAATATATACCATTATAGACTTTCCTAAGAACTATAATTCTTATATCCCTATTGTAAAGACATGTAATGTTTATTAATTCTCATAATATAAATCTATCTTATTACAACCTTATAGTATCTTTTATATATCTTATCCAATGAGGGGTGCAATAAATGTCATTATGGATAATATTGTTTTTTTACATATTTTAGATACATATAAGAGTATATAATAATTTTGACTTTCTCCTGACGGATTCAAAGATAGGACAGGCATCTCTTGACACCAATAGATCAAATATAGGTGGTGCTCTCCACGTTTGTCTATACCAAGCTGCAGAATCACATACATATACATCTGTCCTTCCATTGATATAAAACTTCACTGATACACACCTTTACATGACAAAAGACATTGAAATACATGAAATTTCTAAGGTCGAGCCTGCCTTCCGAAAAGGAACGAGGGCGTAATATCTAACAATTTGTTCTTTATCCTAAAATTTCCCTTTACTACAAAATTGTCATGCGCCAACCTCCAATGCCTCTACGAGGGGAACGGCAACGTTCTCGCGCCTCAATGACGTGTCCTGACGGGGAGGGGCAACCTTTGGGAGAAGCTGCACAACGCGTTTATTCTGGATTTCGAGACCCTTGTTGCCAAAGTACCGTCCACACTCGAAAGTCCAGCAGTCGTTCGCTCGTACCCAATTTGCTAGTCCATAGAGATACTGCTGGACTTGGCAATCAATTTCCGGACCCCACGACGGAACCTTCTTAAGACCGTCGAGGAATTCTTTCACAGTTTGTGCGTGTAGCTGAACAACCTTATTGATTGCACCCTCCAAATCGGTGCTGAACTCGTGCATTACTATAGTAATGATGTTGCTAAGATCGTCTCCGACCGCTTGCTCCTTGTTGTATGAATAGATGTCCTAAGAAAGTTTTTCAGTATTTTAAACGAGGACTTGCACTGTTGTACAACGTACGTTGTCGAAAATGAGTAGGTCTGATACGTTTACACTCAAATTGGCGATGGTGGGGTGGTAGAATACTTCGTCAGGAAGATTGAGGTCAAGTTCCATTGCAACATATGCAGGTACGGAGCCAACATTTCCACGTCGGTTCTCCAGGTACGATGCAATTGTGAGCTGTGTGCAATTGTCCCTATGTGCTGCCTGTTGAACAACCTCTTCAATATAATATGTAAACCCTTCGATCATATGGCGTTGAGAGCTTGGAGAGGCTGTCTTGATAGCCCGCTCCCAGAACCTGTAAAAGCTACCTTAGCGTCTCAACCGTGTTGGTAGCCACATTGCCTGTCTTTACTCACTGTCTAGTAACTTCCCCAAGAGGGATTTCTCCTTCAGGACGGGACTTCTCAGGGTTTCTAAGGGCATCAATTACAATATCGGCCATGTCTCGGACTGCTGCCTCAGAATCTACGTCGGTGTATTCGTCGATGGCAAAAAGCAGAATCAACAAGTCGCAGCCTGTGCGAAGGTGTTCTACATAACAATTGTGAATTTTATTGGTGTCCATGTATTGAGTGCACAACCTACCCCGAGAGACCCATGGGTACGCTAGTGCAGCTAGGAGCGCTTAATATGAATATCTCTCAGTAGTTTATTGCGGAAATAACACAAGGAGAGGACTAACAAAAGTTACACTTCTCAAAAGCATACTGTGATCGAGGCGAAAATGCTTTGAAGGCGCGGACCCAAGCATCAGCCTCTGCTTTGACCTCTTCATAATAAGGATTTATTGCCCGTTTCCAAGGCCAGTTTTCTAGGGTACTTGGAAGAAAGAGTAGCTTGGTATTGTTAGACATTGGGGAAGAGAAAGCAAGATGATAGCAGCTACAAGCAAATCGACTTGGCTTTAAACCAAAGTATGATGACAAACATTAGAGAAACGGTAGAAAGAACGGCCCGTTTCTGACTAGACATATGTGACTGAAGGAAGAACTTGGAACACTCTAGATTGTAGTAAAAGTTAATTATAGTTAGTAACGTAACGTACCTATTAGACTAGGTTTTTCCCACAGTTCTTATCTATCAACTAGTCAGGGAAATCAAACAAGTCTGTATAACTGACCTAGCCAAGATTGGACTTCAATAGTAGTAAGGAGCTAAGTTCACTGTATGGAACCCGGTGTATCCTAATCCATTTGCATCAGAGTGATTACAACCTTGGCTTGGTACAAGATCTGCAACATTCTATCATAAGATTTATCCAGTACTTCTCAATAAAGCCATTCTTTTCCTTTTGCATTTGTAGAAACCTATATAATATATTTTGTGTTGCACTCAGTTTTTTTACTTGAAATACACAGTTACCCTATGTTCAGTCATCTTCAAGTTAGGGACACAGCAACATGCACTCCTAAGACTGATCACACCATTCCTTAAAGGAATCTCATACTATGTGAATAAGATCTAGATAATCACAACAGTAGTACAATAGCATTCTCAGTTTGGTGCCTGGAACGCTTCTGGCAAGTTAACCAAACATAATGGATATAGTTTCATCAACGTGCCACACACAGAAGGCCTTGCAGAAGCTCTTTTTGCAATATAGACTAGGGTCAAGTTCTGAGCTGTATAGTATGTACTTTTAGAGGAATCAGAAATATGCATTGAATCAGCTGTACAGTCAAGAGAGTTATAGAATTCCTTGTAACAGTATACAATAAAGCAGGAGCTATGCCTTCCTGTTGTGGTTTCAATATGCCAGTGACCCTTGAAAGAAAGCATAAATATCTGAGCAGGGTTGTAACTTGTAAGTCACAAATTGATTGGAATTATCGGATCACATTGACTTGAAACATTTTGGACAAAATCCGTCAAAGTGATGGTACAAAACAGTAGCCATTAAGGACCCCATATTCTTTTATTCAATTCAGTCAGTGCAGCCGGCGATTGCTATAGTCATTTCACTCTTACATTGGCGACTAGCCCTTGCTTTAGCTAGATTGGGTATCCACTTACATAATGAAACCTATTGAAGTTCCCGCACTCACTTGCAAGGTTCCATGCTTCCCGTGCGTCCCATGCGTCCCTTGTGCCCGAACCCAGTTCCTAATAGTTAAACCGCCCCAAGTAACATTAGTAGTTACTAATAGCGGTCAACGTTAGTAGGTTAAGTTCACACCGCTTTGCATTGACCTCATAGCAAGACTGACGGATTCATGTCGTCAAAGCAATAGTGGCGTCTTCCTTGCTCTACAGTTTTCTGCGATTCCCATTTAGCATACGAGACCATTTTGTCGCCATGGGCATCAATTTCCTACCTCCGGAGACACTTCACGACATTTTTGCCTGTGTGTATGCAACGTCCATGACTTTGATAAGAATGTTGATGCATTAGAGACAGTTTCAGTCGTTTGTCAGCAATTGTGCGAATATTTCTCATGCCATGCACTTAGCATAACCCTGAACCACTACATTCGCCGACCGCCTCAGAAACGGCTCGTCGAGGTTTTCGATGTATGGTTTGACTGATCGGTTGGAGTACCACGCAATTTCTAATTCATCTGTTACTTCGAGGATAACAGGTCTCAAGAGGATGGTTAAGTAGCTGAACGCATTGTCTAATGCCACTTCCTATCGGTGACATTAGGGGAAAGTAAACTAATTTAGCAAATATAGATACCTCCTGGCTTTCCCGGTATAAAGCTAACAAATATGCCAATGCTGACTGCACTACGCTTCCACCTTAAACTTAGCGATGGGGCCAAAAAGGCTGGCAGCATCAACCTTGCACAGTCTTCCAAGCTTGAATACCTATACCTCAATGGTCCGTTCCTTCTAGAATTTGGAGACAAGCCTGTGCATCTGGCGCGCTCGGTTGATCTCGATTTGGGGGGATTTTCCTTGGTGCAACAATGTCTAACATTCCTTGAGGTGGCCCCAAATTTGAAGAAACTCCAGATTGTCCTCAAAGTGAATCGTCCAACTAATAATGAAAATCGTTCGGTCATCTCACGCAACCTCCAGACCCTTTCCTTGCGGGATACCGCTCCTGTCCTACTAATCGATAAACTGGCCCTCCCCGCTCTGAAAGTCCTTAAATACTTTGGAAGTGAAGGTGGAAGTCTCTTAACCTTTGTCGAACGCTCGTTACCACCATTGACACGCTTGGAAATCTGTGGGAGCTGTGCGGGCGAAGAAACTATCATGCGCGTTCTCCCTCTCCTTCCCATGCTCCAGGCGCTCAGCTTGAGTTTACGCATCGTATCAGCGCGACTCTTTGAGCTTCTCTCAATACGAACAGGCGCTGATACAAGTAATTACACCCGCGACATACCCAACCAGATTGTATGTCCCAAGCTAGGATGGCTTTTCTTTCGTACGTACTCCGTTGTTGGCGATCTCCAGGAATGTGCAGATGCGTTGTGCAACATGCTGGAGTCACGTTGGGACTCATTGAAGCTATGGGATTATGTTATCGGCGTCAACGTGCTTCACTACCCGTTTTCTACGACTGACCGGGAAGGCGTCTATCGGCGTATCCAAGACAGGAAGGATTTCCTTGCTAAATGCAATGGTGAACGCTATCGACGGCTTTGCTTCTAACTTGATATTCAGGGGACATCATAGACTTTGCGTTTTGAAAGTGTGTATGGTCAGACTGTACTTGTTCACTATCGACCATCAGGTATTCTGGAAGTAGCCAAGTCACAAGTGTGATGCTGGCTTGTGGACGCTAATTTCCAGTGTGCGACAATCTGTAGTGTACTCTTGTTTCTTGTTTTTTTTAGCGAAATAATGTGCTGGCTTATAGCCAGCTCGTGGGTGAAAATATTTTATTGACATTTTCGTGTATGTTAGTATCCCTGGCATCTATCTGGATGTCTGTTGTTCGTGAATTAAGTTGATGGACGCGAATATATGCGTCTGGACTGTAGCAGGGTACATTCTCACGCTAATAATTAGTCGACGCGTGCTTGAATCAGCTTGATAACTCTGTCAAGTTCCACTTAGGACCACTATCCAATCCGCTATATCCTATTGAAGCTGGTGTATCTCTGCAATTCAAGCAAGACAAAGAGTTGCTTTGTTGACTTGGAATACTTAATAAACTCGTGAGGTCGTAATTAAGCCTGAGCCTCCATCGCAACATTATGCCATTCAACGGTTCGTCCTCCACTTCGATATACCACTCACTTCTGACATTGCATCTCATATATAAACGCATATACAGTCGCAACAATCAAAGACAAAGCAGTATCTGCGAAGAATGCAACAGTGACAAAGGTCCAAAACACTCGAGACCGGCACTCGAGTATGCCCATGGCCAAGACTCGCTTCGCAGAAGCTGGATACGTTCCTGATGCTCGTAAAGCCCCTCCGCCTCCTCCACCTCCGATGCGCTCGCATGTATCAGGTCAGCGCTTCGGACGGACAAGTGGGGATGGAACGGAGGACGTGGGAGCGACAGAGTCAGCTCCTCCACCTGTTGTACGGAACACCAAGCCGGTTATGAATACGAACACACTGTCCAGTCCATCGGAATCTTCACTTCCACCTGCACTTGATCGCACTCAGTCTGTCCTAGAACGGGCGAAGGCGTTTGGTGCGGAGGCTCGACCTGCGATTTCGTCGCAGCCACAGTCTTGGAAGCGGTCAAGACCAACCCCAAAAGCCGACGTTTCAACCGAAATCGCTTCGATTGACTGGGCGAATCTTTCTCCCACGGATAAGCAGGTGTTCTTTGAATGGCTTGATGAGTTCTTTGCACGGTACCTTCAGAGAGCAGCCGAAGTCACCTCCCCAGGAAAGACAGAGAAGAAAGAAGTCGGAAGGGTTGGGGAACACGTTGAGCCTCCTCCAGCTCCGCCTGTGTCAAAGGCAACAGTTGTTTCGGGCGCAAAGCTTGGACCTCCGGTTAGATCTTCCCTGCTTAGAGCAAATTTTGATTTTGATTTCGATTTATCCTCCTTAGCCAACGATAAGGTCGTGGTCGAAACCCAGTATTGACACCGTCTCACAATCACAATCTGAATTTACACCATCGTACCCACCATCGACAGTGCATGGCAGCCAAGCACTCGACCTCGCTGATTATTTCCACCCTTCGACCCAATGGGACACAGCATGGTACGCTGGACCCAATGCAATCCCACCTCCTCTGCAAACAAACCTGTATCGACTATACAAGGCGCAAATGGTATCCCGCGGAGACACTAAGTCTATCCAATTTGCCATTCTCTTCAATGATCTCAGCGCTGCATGGGTATCTGTGTCTTTCTCCGTATCGACCAGTCGCGTAACGGAACGGTCAGCGAAATACCTCCCTGTACCTCCCGCGCTTCCGCAAGAATTATTAGTTCAGGCTAACGAGATGTACGGAGAATCGATCGCGAGCTATGCAGAAAGCTACTTGGGCTCAGGTCAATTTTGCGCAAGAGGCGAATGTTGGGACCTTGCAAATGAGGCACTCAAGTTCTTCGCTTCGGATCCATCTATCCCACCACCTGTACCAAGCTTAGGTCGAACACACGGACACCTGATATTTGCAGGTCGCGCATATCCTGGAGGGATTCAAGTGGGACGATGGCGCGGAGGCGATGACCGCATACGAAGAGGTGACATTGTCGAATGGCGGAGTGTCCGTCGAATCGGTATCGTCGGTGGTCCTCCAGGAGCGTACGGTATGCTCGGCGACCCAGAACACACCGCCGTCATTTCTCGCGATGCTACTCCTTCTCCGTCTGCGCATCTCTATGATGGGGCAAGTATCGAACCTCGGGTATTTCGAGAATTGGAAGTCGTCGAGCAGAGTCGGAACTTTAACCCTCCTGAACCAGTTAAGAAATGTTATGATTTGGAGAGGTTTGAAGAAGGTGAGGTGTGGATTTATAGGCCCATTAGTTTGGAGGTGTATTTGGGATTTGGTGAGCTTGAGTGTGAGGCTCCTTTGACAGCACTTTCTATTTAGCTTTGACGTTGTAACTGCTATTCTCTATTTCTCTTCCGTTTTGGGTCCGATTGGAGCTGAAAAGGACACTTTGCACACTAAATAAAATGTCGTAGGCTTAGCAATCACCACTTCTGTACTCTTAGGCATTATTACAACAGCTTTTTCGTCGTTCGAGTGTTGGTACAGCAGGCGGAACGGAAATTGAAGCGCGTCAAAAAGCGCGCGAGTTCTATTTAGAGTGCACGCAATTACACCACCGACTACGTTTTAGCGTTCCGCCCTATTCTATCGCACCAGCAACAGAAAACAAACGTTCCCCTCTCAATGATGCGCTTCCGGCTTCGGCAAATCCGCCTCTAGGAATGACAAGAACTCCTTTGCACCTGCACCACTCTCATCAGGAATTTCCGACGATGCTGCTGCACCAGACGAAGTGGAAGAAACCGAAGAGAGGGAAGGTTCCTGCGCGTCGTACGCTGCGAGTTCGGAGGCGAGGTCCGTCGGCGGGGAAGGGGCCTTTGGAGGTGTGACCGGTGTGAATGGTTTTACAACACCCACATGTGCATCTTTTGCCTATTGAAGGAAGATTATTATGAGAGCTAGGAAGAAATACGGGATGCGGAGGCAAAAGGCAGCTTGAGCAGAGTGAGAAGGTGGACGAGGACTTACCGCTGGAGGAGGTTTGTAAGACCTTAGTTCGGAGAGGTAGAGCTCTTGAACGATATCTGCAGTAGGAAGAAAAGCAGAACAAGTCCGAGTTAGATATTAAGGTCACAGGATATAGAAGTATGGATTAGATATACGGACCTTTACGCGCAACAGACGAACTAGCGAAGCAACGGCATTGCGTCTGGCCGAGGCGAGCCTACATAATTGACCAAGTAAGTCCAATACGTTGCAAGTCAATATTCGAAAAGCAATACGCACGATACGAGAGGTGCCTCTAAGGATGGCGGACATGTTCGTCGTCGTCTAGTGTGTTGCTGTATGAATCCTCTACGTTGAGCACGAATTCTCGTGCGAGAGTGTGATGTGTGTGACACGCTACACCCACGCCACGTTACTCACGCGGTATGATCCGTGGTCTTAGACATACATTTTGGACCTCCTGCCCATATATCCAGAATATTTCATACTTTACACAAGTCTCTCAGATATTACATGCTGAGTAAGCTGAATCTTCTGAAAAGTCGGAAATATTACACAAAATGTGTTGTCATAAATTATGTACCACTTGTTGAGTAGAAAAATTCCATAATATAGTTGTTACAGTTCTCCGCTCTCGTCATCGGGAAAAAGTCTAAAAGGTTATATTACATTATAATGGTGTGAAAAAAGTAAAAAAAGTAAAAAAAGTAATTTGCATATTATCGGACCTCGATTTCTGATAAAGTAGTACAACATTGTATAAGGTACTGTAAGGTTTATGAATGTAATAAAAGTACATAAGGGTAATACCCCTTTTAAACATATAAAATGCATAATATCGGACCTCCCTTTTTTGAAATGTATTGTAAGGATTACCAAGTTTTGAAAGGGTAATATATATTTGTAATGTTTTACAGACTATACATAGTTATTATTCCTTAATAATAATAATTTTCCCTTACATCCATTCATTATTAAAATAACAAAAATCAATTATATTAAAATATTTGTACGATACATCATTATCTACAATAATTAAGGAAAATAAACCAAAACACATACATAGTGCAGCCTGCGTCAAGATTTGTGCAGAGTGTCCGTGTCTGCTGTGATGTGATACGAGTAGGTAGAGGTTGGGATCGGACCAGACTCGAGCGGGCGAACGAGTGCATT
>NW_006760389.1:814817-815866 GCF_000271605.1 Fomitiporia mediterranea MF3/22
GAAGCTATGTCCGTACGTGCACATCACATGCTCTGACTACGTCTCGCAATTGGAGGTGCAGAGAACTTAGGCGTTGTGTGTGATTGCAAAGGTGTATCTCTGGGACGTTCTGGCTCGAAGGGAGAGGGTGATGTGGGTGATGTGAACGGACTCGGCTCAGGAGGGATAAGTGATGGCCACTGCTTACCTTATTCGAAATGGTGTCATGGACGGCACTGAGGAATGTAAATGTGCGTGGGGCAAATCTGTCAAGAGTGATGTCAAACAAGGATTGTACGAAGGAGTAGAACACGTACAGCGTTGAGGAGAGGGTGGTACCATAGGAGTGGTTGTACATGAACATTGTCGCGAGTATGCTCGCGTGTGCTCGTCGAGTGTTGCTTGCACTGCGGAGCGGTAAGAAGTACGCGAATGCATGGAGTTATTGGAGAAGTCGTTCGGCACTGGTCAACAATGCAGATGTGCGAATGTGAATTCAAAAAGGGAGACGAACGTAAAAAAAGGAGGACAATGAAGGGGAGGCAACGCAAGCAGTGGGACGAGGAGCAGAAGGGATGGAAGGGAGACAAAAGGTTGGGAGGAAAGGGAGGAGCAACTATTGTACAGGCTATTATGAAGTGGACTGGCTACTTACTGCTTTACGTTGAAGGACAGTGTAGTCAGCTCAGTGGCACAACATACAATCTGAGGCTCTGTACAGGCACTGCAACAGTAGATCAGAGAGACGAGTTACAGCAATGTTTATTGTCTGTGTTGTTGCACTCGGAGTACCTGCTGGAGGATGCTTGCAAGCAGAGGACTGGGCTGGAGAGAACAAAAGCAACAACATAGTGTCAGGGCAGAGGGTTAGACTTAGAGAGATGGTGGAGGTCGGGGAGAAAGAGTGACAGCTGTAAGAGCGTCATTATATGCTCTCGATCTTCAGCGTTGATTATGTAATCAATGTTCGTGATAGTAGCAAAGCTAGTAAAATAAAACCAATATTATATTTAGATGCAAAAGGAAAGCACTATTTTACTTTATGATACAGTTGATAGTAATCTGACATG
>NW_006760389.1:816704-821761 GCF_000271605.1 Fomitiporia mediterranea MF3/22
TCTTCATAGCTTATCATTCTTAGTAGCTCATACTCCCTGAGTACTCTTGTGTAGTTTAGTATATATAAGTGTACAAGATTAGACTGGTCCTATAGTCTTGATCTTGTCTACTCTAAGTAGTCCTGTACTCTTAGGCTTACTCTATATACTCTACTCTTGTCTCACTCTCTCTCTCTGTCTGTTCTACAAGTTCTGACTATATTCTAGTGCTTGTGTTCTGTATTTCTGTTGTGTAGGATAGTTGTAGCCTAGGTCCCCTTGCTGAGCCTTCAGGTCCTCTCTACACTGTTACTGACAATAGTAAACTTAAACAATTTCAGAATAATATTTATAAAAACACATCCAACTTTATTAGGGACTAGATATGGAAAATCAAGACTGTCTAAAGAGATAGAACATTATGGCCAGCTTCTATAATCATTCACTCTGATTTTATTAATAATATTATCTTTTACTAGTAATTAGTAAAATATTTAGAAAATAAATATATGTATCAAAAAACTTTAAGAACCTAATTTATCCAATCAGAATAAGTAGTTTTCCAAGCTTATACCTTTAGCTTTGAGTCTAGGAAAAATCTTATAAGGAAAAACAGTTAAAAATTATGTATTTTAATTTTCACAAAATAATAATAAGAGACATTAATAAATAATATAATAAATCTTTTCTACTATTAGAAACATGAATTTAGTAACTTATTTAATCAAATTCTATTAAGAATTAATAGAGATATAGTATTATCTTTTTTTCTTCTACATTTTGTAACAAAAAATTATATAATTTACCTTTTTTACAAGACTTTTACAAACAGTTGTAACAGATAACTAGTTTAGTAAACAAATCAGATAATATGAAAACTATTATTTATACCTTACTTATTTAGTTATAATAAATATACATTTACATATATAATTATTTTTAAATTAAACACTATACTTTAGTACTTATTTTGAGAGTAAAAAATTATAATAAATATAGTATTAAAAATATACTATATTATAAAGACTATTTAAGACCTTTTAGTAACTTATTATTATTTACTTAAATAAATTGTTAGTAAAGAAGCTGACTCTGACACAGTTTAGTTATTATAACAGTTAACATTGTCTTTTGTTTCTTTAAAGAAGTAGAGACTTGTTATACTATATAAATCTTTAAATAAAGTTAAACTAGGTACATTAATAAAGTTTTAAAGTAAAGTTAGCTTTAAAAGTGTATGTACTTAAGTTTTAAATACTATAATAAGCAAATAATTTTATGTTTGTATATAAGATATTTTGTTTAATTAGTGTTAGTAACAGTGTAGAGGGGACCTAAAGGCTCAGTAAGGGGACCCAGGCTACAACTATTTTACACAACAGAAATACAGAACACAAGTACTAGAATATAGTCAGAACTTGTAAAACAGACAGAGAGAGAGAGTGAGACAAGAGTAGAGTATATAGAGTAAGTCTAAGAGTATAGGACTACTTAGAGTAGATAAGATCAAGACTACAGGACTAGCCTGATCTTGTACACCTATATATACTAAACTATACAAGAGTACTCAGAGAGTATGAGTCACTAAGAATGATAAGCTATAAAGAATGAAAGAAAGGAAGGTTAAAGATAAAGGTACAAAGAATGAAGGGATAGACAAAGGGTAAGAGACTATAGAATGAACAAAGAATGAAAGAGTAGTCAAAGGAATAGAATGATAAAGTAAGGAGGGGTAGTAGTAAGAGTTAGTATGTATATAGTCTATAAACAGTACCTCTGAGGGATGAAAGTCCTGAGTTCTAGTACAGAAGAGTGTAGAACCCTCAGAACTGAAAGTATAAGAGTAGAGAACTATAACATTACTCTCCCTCTAAAACCAATCATTCTGATTGGTAAACATTAGGCTTGGTTAGTAGTTTGAGTATAAGTCAGAACAGTAGGGTTTAGAAATCTATAAGGTAGAGTTGACACAGAGCACCTGGATGAAGTCAATAGAAGTCTTAGATTGTCTTAGTAGTATGGGTGAGATTCTTAGTAGGTTCTCAAGTGTGTTCTTCAACTGAGTATCCCTTCTAGTAGATAAGGAACTTGAGCTTTCTATATACTAGCTTAGTATTCACTACATACTCTACTTTGTATTCTGGTTTAAAACCAATAAGTTCTGGTAGAGGTAGTAAGGGTCTTTATTATAAAGGAAAACCTGGATCATAATACTAAGACAGTAGAACCTTATTAAACACTAGGTGTATACACTTCTATGTTGTCAGAAGTTAGAGTTTGTAAGTAGAGGTGCTGACCTTCTTTTTAATAATGAAGGGTCTGAAGCACTTGTTGTCTAACTTCTTTATTAAGTAATCTGTAGTCAGATTAGTAGCTTTCAGTATAACTTTGTTCCTAGGCTAGTAATCCTTAGCTGTAAATCTCTTCCAATCATAGTTCTACTTTATTACTTGTACTACCTTCTCTAAAAGAGCTTATACATTTTTCCTAGTCTTGTGTATCTGTTCTACAAAGTCTGTTACAGATTCAGAACTACTGTTCTGGTTTGAAACTGTCCCCTAGTATGAATGTCTCTCATGATTGAGGAAGAACAGGGACTGTCCTATTGTAGAGTGTTACTAGTTATTATACACAAATTCTGTTAGAGCTAACTATTCAGACTAGTCTGACTACTGATAATTAATAAACATTCAGAGATAGAGTTTGATCTTCTGATTGACTCACTCAGTTTGACTATCAGTCTGTAGGTAATATGTAGTAGAAGGGTTCTCTTGAATTCTAAGAAGTACATACAAGTCTTACATGAATTTCAACTCAAATTACAGTCTACAATTATAAATAAGCTTCTAAGAGAGTCTGTACAACTAGAAGACATGATCCTAATAAATGTACACTATACTTTCAGAAGTGAGTTCTGTTTGGGTCAGAACTACATAGACTTGCTTAGAGAATTGGTCAACAATTACACAGATAGTATTATAACCCTAAGACTTAAGTAACTTACTAATCAGGTTTACTAAGACTTCTTCCTAAGAGTGATCCAGGATCTGATACAAATGTAAGAGAGTCTGAACCCTTGTCTAGTAAGCCTTAGTCTGTTAGTATGTATTATAACTAGTTATATACTTTAGGATTTCCCTCTACATTCCTAGCTACTAGTAGTTCTGAGTAATAAGTTTCTGTGTTTTGTATCAGTCTGAATGTTCTACAGTTAGATTATTATAATAAGCTTAGACAATGTCCTTCTACAGCTTCTAATCCTTCAGAACATACAGTCAGCCTTTCTAGTAAACCTGTCTATCCTTATCCTCCTTCTAGTCTCTAACTTACTTCTCTAGCTACTTTACTACAACCTAGTCCTATGTGTAACTTAGAGCTTACTGTATGTAGGTGACAAAGTTAATATCCTTGGATTTGAGTTGGATCTCTCAGATTGTCTTGGACACAAAACAGGAATTGTTTAGGAGAACAAGATTTTTATTATTATTCTCCCTCCTTTTATAACCTACTTGTCTTGAGAGTAAATTGGCTTTCATTATTTGTGTTCTAGGTTTGTAGGTTAGTATAAAGTTATAGTTCTATAGTTCTAACATCTAGCAGACCTAGTAGTAGTTGAGCTTCTAAGACACTCAGAAGTACTAGAGATTAAGGTGATCACTCTAAATCTTAAACTTCTGTATAGTACTAAGAAAATATTAACACTACTCCTCTAGGGAACAGACAATTGTAAGGAGTTCCTTATTATAGATAAGGTAGTTCTGTTCTGTTACAGAGAGGGATTCTGATCAGAATACTATTAGACACTACTTTCCATTAATAAACTAGGACAGTACTACTCTATTTGTAAAGTTGGAAGAGTTAGCTTTGACTTGGAACTTGTCTACAACTGTCAGAACTACTAATACAGGCTTGCTAGTAATAGTCTACTTGAGGGACTCAAACACAGACTACTACTGATCACCCTATTACTAAGGAACATCTTTACTAGTAAGATTGTAAAGGGGCTGTACAATAGTACTAAAGTCTCAAATGAAGTATTAGTAGTAGTTTACAAACTTAAGGAATGCTGAAACTCCTGTGAAGTGTCTAAGAGAAGATTACAGGTGATTCGTTAAGTTTGAGGGGGAGCTAAACCACGAGTCTTAGGAGACTAGAGTGGTTCCGAACAGGTGTGAGTTCTTCTGACACAGTTGCAACCTTGGAAGAGTGATGTGAATAATGGAAAGTGCACTTTGCAAAGCACACAACAAACAATCTGATACAGAAAATGACAAAGACTAAAACTATGCCTCACACTAGAGGACTTCGAGACAAGAGACAAGAGCTAAATCAATGGGTGAACTATCTGAATTCCCCCTGTATCTAGTACATGAGTAGCTGTATTTATAGTTTTCCGAGTTCTGGAAAAGCATAGTACTAACAGGGAAGTGTTATGACTGAACAAAAGAAAAATAACGAAATATACAAGAACAAATAAGAGAACCTTTTGCCAGAGGTTGGAAGAAAATAGGGTGAAAATGCATGAGGAAAATTTAAGTGGTCTGCATTCTAGCCACAGGAAATGTTATGCAAAAGGGAAAAGCAAGATTTACATCGAAAGAAATAGAAGGTTCTCATGCTGTTATCATCTGATTGGTACAGACAAAGTGTGGAGAGTTCTGAGATTTCTGGCAGTCTCCTGAGATCAACACTTTGATTGCCCCAATGTCCTATCTGATTGGAAGATTGCAGTACTTTGATCTGGGCAATGATGACGTAATGGTTTGCTGAGCCACTTGCTGTGACACAACTTGTGTTCTGAGCCTGTGATAAGCATGTGATCCATACATCCTATAGAGAAAACAATGTGTGTAAGCCAATTCCAAAACTGCACACTCTTGCAGTTCTGTTTGCAAATGCTTGCAATGTGGAATAGTTGGGTGTTCTCAGAGTAGGCTTCTATGAGTCATGTGGGTGTTTGGAATTGATCGCCATGATTGTCTGCATGTGATGTACAGTTCTTAGCATGATGCCGATCGTTTCATCTCCTAGCACGTCTGCTTGTGACTGTCTGTAGTCACATGGTTGATTTAATGATC
>NW_006760389.1:823339-831052 GCF_000271605.1 Fomitiporia mediterranea MF3/22
AGTAAGTCCGTTTCAATCCTTATTTTTGACTGTGTCAATGTGATCATTTGTGTAGAAAAACTAGTGCACAGTGTGCATATTCTGCCACTCTGGATGTAGCCTGAAGGGAATCCAGCATAAGACCAGGGGGCAAACTGTGGAATTGCACAGTACAACTCAGAACCTGCATTCTGTCATCCCTCCAATCATGCGTAGTGAAGCCAGAACAGTCTGCAACCTCTACTCACAGATGACCAAGGAGCTGAACGACCTGGAGTTGCAGCTGATGACGATGAAGAATGAGTTTGATGCAAAGATCATGGCTCTAAGGCAGGGTATCAACTTCTTAGCCATGGCAGCAGAAGCCTCTGTAGATAGTGGGGTGGAAGAGTTAGAGTAGGAAATAGAACAGGGTAGAAAGTAGAGAAATAAAAGTCCAGTTTTGTTTTTATGAAAAAAACCGGAAACGTAAGGAATAAACAGAATGGAACAGAAATGGATGGAATGGATAGGAAAATAGATAAAATAGAGAGTTAAGAGGAATGGAATGGATGGATGGATATTTTTATGATTTATGTATAGAACTAGTGGAATAGGATGGGAATAGGTGGAAAAGAATCATAATTTGTATAAAGGTTTATATGCTTATAGAATGTTGTATGGGCTTTTTGCAATTTATTGTAAATGAGAAGGAATGTAACAGAAGATTGAAAGTATGTGAATATAAAATGTAACAAAGCATAGGGAACTGTAGTAGAACACAGTATTTACAGATTTACACAACTGTTAGGTGTTGCTGGTAGGGAATCGATCCCTATATTTTAGTTTCCAGTACAAGACTGGGAGGGTATATTGAAAAATTGTGCATTCTCGGATCAGGAGTCTGTGACTTCTGCACTTGGTTCTACTTCAAGCATAGCATCCAAAGCACAGTCGTCTAGATCATTTGTATCCTTGTGACTAGTCCTGTGTGGTTTTGCATCTTCCAGCATTAGTTCTGCAGCCTTGATGAGATGTAAGATAGGAACTGTTAAACGTGAACACAGAAAATACAGAATTAGGCAAAATGCTGCAATACATAACTTGGCCACTGCTCTGTCCAATTCTGCTACAACATAAGTGTTTCCTTTCATTCTTTGCACCACTACAAACAGTCTGAGGTATTGTGGTTTCATCTTTCGTCCTAAGTTGTTGCTCACTTTTGAATTGTGGATTAGCACTAGTGTACCTGGAGCAAAGTTGTAGTCCTTGATCCAATTATGATTGACTTCTGCAAAATGCTTTGTGTATCTTTCACAGGCGTTCTGAATGCATTCCATCATTTGTGTAAGGTTGTCTGGTCTCTTCTACAATTGTTGTGCTTGTATCACTACCAGTTCCTCTGTTGTTAGTGGCAATCCTTTGGGTGGAACCAAATATGTTGCCTTGTTCAGGTCAAACAGTAATATCAGCTCTACTCCATGAACAAAGTAATAAGGAGAATATCCAGTTGCTTTCTGAATTGTAATCTGCTCTGCCCAGAACACAGAATGTGTGTACTTATACTAATGTCCAATATTGTCTCCTGCTGTCTTTACAATTGCTTCCTGTACGTCCAAGTGTTTCTGCTCAATAATTCTGTTTGTGTGGGAGTTATATGCAGAAATCCGAATATGATTGATGTGGTACTGTTCTTGCAAATAGTCCAGTACTACAATGTAAGGTGTTCTGTTGTCCATTATGAGCTTGGGACATGCCCTGTATCAGCATAGAAGTTCTTCAAAGATGAACTGTCCTATTGTCCTTCTGTTCTCTACACAAAGCATGCAAAACTCCAGATACCCTGATAACAAACAGTGTGTGTGCACAATATATCAGAATCTTCCTGCTTTCAGCATAACCTTTGTATCTATGTGGATCTTTTGGAAAAGCAGTGCAATCTCTGGAATACTTGGTGGAATCAGTACTTGTTGCATCTGCCAAGTCTGACATGCATGACAAGTCCTAATGAGGTACTTAACGTCTTCTGTAAAAGATGGCCACTAGAACCAATCCAGTAAACAGGCTCGTACTGCAAAGATTCCCTTGTGTCCTAAGTCTTCATGTGCTATCCTAACCAACTCCCATCTCCTGTCCTTATCCAGCACAATCTGATGCTTTCCTTCAGGACCTCAATGCCAGATCTTGTTGTTCTGTACAAAGAACTGTGCTATGTATTGTATAAATGTTGGAAAATCAGCATCTGCAATTCTGCTTGGTTTGCAGAGCAAGCCAAGATACTCTTTCACAGCCTTCAGTCTTGCTTCTTGCCTTTCAGCAGTTGGTGATTGTGGAAATCGTTCTGCTGTTGTGTCCAAACCCTCAGCCTCATTACTGCAGATACTGTACACAACCCCTATTGGCTCTAGATCGTCACCCTCTGCTTTGTCATCCGCTCCCTCTACCTCCTTGGTTCCCACGACTCTGCAAGACTCTCCTCCAGGTTCCTACTCCTGTAGTCCTTTGTCTGCTTCATCTTCTACTCTTCCACATTCTGGATCGGGTCGTTCTGGTTTATCTCAACGTTTCCAATTCCAGTTCTGTTTTGGAATAATGACTTCTGGGAATAATCTACATTACAGTCTGCCAGAATGTGTTGCCTGTGGTGTATCCTTGTTTACTTAAAATGATTCGTCAATAATGTTGTTGTGTGTCTCCCAGCATATCACATCTGAAACCCAGGACTGTGTTTCTACACACTCAACTAACAAGGCTTTGTGTTCTGTAACCCTGCAAGTTTCTGGCTGATGTCTGTGTTGCATAGATTCTATTTCTACTGTATAAAATCTGTATGACTCGTCAATCCAGTCTTCATAGGTGTTGTTGTCTAGGGGGTCTTTGGGTGCTGCTCAGTGTTGTGATAATCTGTCTGTACACTTGAAGTCTGATGTAGGAATGTGGTGGAACTCGAAATCAAATAGCAAAATACTGGCTATCCAGCAATTGATTGTAGCATTAGACTGTAGGTCAGGCTTATTGATCATTCCCTTTATGTATGAAGTGTCCATTTCCACAATTAATTTCTTGATGCTTATAAGATATATGTGTGATGTGTGAAGTGTGTGATAAAGTCCGAAGAGCTCTATTTTTGCTTACGAATATTGTGCTTACATTGTGTTCCAGTTAATCAATCCGAATCAATTTATTCTCTGTTTGTAATCCAGGTGCTCCTGACTGATATACCATCCTACTCTAATGATAGACAAATCTACTGCCAAGACTACTGAATACTCTGACTCGTAGTTGATTGGTGTTAGTGTAGGGCAATGTAAAACTGCTTCCTTGAGTGTATCCATAGATTTCTGTGCCTTGTCATTCCAATCAAATATCAAGTTCTTTTGTGTGAGTCGATTGAGTAGTCATGCTAACTTTGCATAATTCCAAATAAAAACATGAAGCACTCCTACTGTTCTAAGGAATCCCTGTACTTCTGTAACACTCTTGCAAGGCAGCCAATCCCTAACCTTCTGTATTTGTGATTCTTCAGCCTCTCTCCCCAAATACGTCAGCTTATGCCTAACAAATATTGTAGATTCGTTGCAAAGCATTATCTTCTTTCCAGAAAACGTCCCTCCTACAGCTTTCACTCTCTACAAAATCTGGTTTACATCCATCAGATGCTTGTATACAAACTTCTGTATTCCCTCGTTCTCAGGAAGTGTTTCCTCCATTCTGTCTACTGTCTCATATCTTGAGTAGGGTCCAATTACTGGAACATTGTCTGTGTATAGGTTTGTGACATCCAGAATCTTGTTGCAAAGAATGAACACTAAGTCATTATACAGAATCTGTACTGAGTTAGTGTAACCCATTAGCAATACTGTCAAGCAAAACGTCCCTAGAGGTGTCTGGAACATTGTCAGATCTCTAGACTGCTCATCCAAACTCCTCTGATTAAACACAATATGCAAATTGAGTTGCATATAGTATGCACAACCTTTACAGCTTTCTACAATTAGTTCCATGTTTGGCAGAACGGCTGCATCCTTTATTGTAACTGTGTTTAACCTCTGCAAATTGATAATAAATCACAAGGATACTCTGTCTTTCTTTGTGATGCAAAACCATTACAATTGATAGGAGGAATTTGACAGTTCTATCACTCTGTTATACAACTTCTCCTTCAACAACTCTATCACCCTCTTCTCAATTCTGTGTACAATTGGAATACTTTTCTCTACCCATGGTACATGCTCTACAGTCAGAATTCGAATAGGATCAAAGTATGTAGGGTCCAATGTTCCTCACTCCTCTTCTGTCCATGCAAACACTTCTGACTGTAGTATTAATAGGTTTTCTGCGAGTTTCCATTCTTCCAGCCATAGGAATCCTAATCACAATTCTCTAATCACTCACATCCACTCTTCTGTAAGTCAGCTGGTAGGCACAAAGGGCTGTGGTATTGTCAGTAATATAGGCATTCTGGCTAGAGGATTGGGGTGCTGTCGTCTGACTATGCAGAACTCCTCTAGAAGCACTCCAGGTATGGGGCACACCTTATTCACAACTTTCTTGTAAGCCCACAAAACTGTGTTGAGTTTGTCATCCAGTGTATTGAGAATTACTGACTTCCATGACTCTGCTACCTCTATCATCCATGATTCTGTGACTCGTGATCCCTGACTGCAATCCTTTCTCACATTTACTCTATTTCCTTTGTCTCTTCCTCCATATAGAATCATCACCTTACTATTACTCTTCTGCTTGTTTGTTCCTAATCTGCTTACCATATGTACATCTCCCCAGAATTGTAGTGTTTCCAGTTCCTTGACACTTCTCAAAAATCTGTCTCCAGCTCGTATCACAGTGCCCTCACTCTGGTGGACAGAGACCACCTCCTCAACAGATCATTCAGGTCCCAAAGCATTATGTGCTGCTCCCCATTTGCAAAATCTTTGGTTTCACATTCTGTAGTCATAAAGAACAGTCTACCTAGCAAGATCCTGAACAGAGCTTTCTACACAACTTGTACTGTGATATCTATGTGAAGCATTCCTATAGAGAGTCACAACCTTGGAATCTGTCCTACAGTCAATCCCTGACTAGCATCTACTGTTTCAAGCATAACAGCCATATTGCAATCCAACAGAATCTTTAATGCTTCCTATACATTAGCTTGAACTATGTTTATGCTTGATCCCTGGTCCAGCACACAATCTACCTCAATTTTTCTGTCTACTATTGTCTCAAGCATACAGAGTAGAAGCAAATGGTTAACTTCTGCCAATGTGTTACAATACTACTGTAGCCTACTATTGTTTGATCCTGTAACAGGCAGTTCTCCACTGTAGAACACAGTGTTTCCATCTGTTCAGCACCTCAATGTTACTAATTTGTGAGTCTTCTTCCAAAGCTCCAGAGACAATGCAAGCAACTCCCACTGTGTAATACACACTTCCTGGTCCAAGCTACAATCTAAAACTCTTCCAGCTATTTCCAGGTCCTTAATTGGTGTGATGTAGCAGTACAGGTACTCCTTTGTCCTAGTTGCATCTCAGTGTGTACTTGCTAGCACTGGTCCAATATCTACAGGTTTTGCTACTTCATAATCACACCCTTGCTTTCCCTTCCCCTTTGCATCCTTTGCTTTCAATTGTTCTGTGACCTTCTTACAGGCTTCTCCAAGCATTACTTCAAGCCTTTCGAGCTCTGCAAGGTTCTCCTCCTTCTCCTCTTCTTCTTCATCAACCTCTACCATTGTAACTGGTACAGGAGCTCCTGGACTGTGTGCTACGACTGGTGCAGCCTCTACGAAACTAACAGAGTGCATTTGCAACAATGGAAAGTGGCTATCAACCTTTTCCTTCAAGGTCTGCCCTATCCCAGAAATAGTGTTTCTGTTAGCCATAATAATTTTATTGTCTGGGCTCTACACACACTTCCTGTTTGTGATGTATTCCAACACTTTTGAGCAACTGTATATAAAATGTTCAGATTCTCTACAAAACGCACAACTTCTGTTTCCTGATCCTCTGTCTGAACCTCCTCTGTATCCTCCTCCTCCTGGTCTTGGGCCTTGCTTCATTGACTCTACTTGTGATTGCAGACTCTAAAGCACTTCCACAACACTTGTCAAATTAACTTCTTCCTGTTTGACTGGAATCACAGGCTGACTCACAAGTGTATCTGATCTACTAACTGCTGTGAGTGTAGATCCCCTAAGGATTGACCCTGCTGCAGCTACAACTTGCATGATATTGTATGCAAGTCTGTCCTCATGGTCCAGATACTTGATTTCTAACTTCTATGTCAGCTTTTCTGTAATTGCTCCACAGAACACACACAGAAAAACACAGCAAGATTCCTCTAGTGACAGCTTATTGTTAGTCGTCAAATAGGTTACTATGAGTGTAAACTCTCAGTGGTACGTTCCCAAATTGTCCCTATTCATAATTCCTCTCTCTACCCATTTCTGTACTATGGCATCCAAGTCACTTCTGGCATATTGTACTCCTGTCTTAAGACTCAGGTAATATGTGATTACTCCTGTCTTAAATGTATCCCAAGACGTTTTATCTGCATTATCCCACAAATCCTCCACTTCTACAAGTACGTACTTCATTGTGAGCAGAATGATATCTGCTCCAGCTATGTTGCATTCGTTTGCAAGACTTTCTATGTCTGCAAAATACCTCCACAATTCTTAGGGCTTGGTTCTGTCAAAGAACAGTGCATCATGTGCTCTGTAATGAGGCAGCTTTGGAATGTTCAATGTGGCCATTGGCTGCACTGCTGGTCTTGGTTGCAATAGAATTTGTGTGTTTACTTGTAGTTGCTGAAGTAGTTGTGTGTCACTTACAAGTTGCTGTTACTGTAATTGGAGCTGTGTTGCTAACAATACACTGGTTGCTAGTGTAAGTGAAGATACTGGCTGCTAGACTGTCTCTGTTTCCTGTAGAGACAACTGTACTCTTCTGCAACATAGTGTGCCAGTTACAGTCGGTTGCAATGTTGATGTGATTTGGGAAGGTTGCAGGGTAGCTAGCAATCCTGTATGTAATTCCAGGGATGTGAAATGCAGCAGTTTGTTACAAATTCAGAAATCGATTACTTGAGGATTGAGTGATGTTGCTACAAGGTCTTCTTCTTCCTCCTCTTTGTTACTGACTTGAGTGCTCTACTGTTCTGATAGTGTTCCTAAGGTTTCTACAATATTGGATTCTGTACTTCTAGTGTTTGGACTATCAGACATTTCATGGCACAATTGGATTCTAGCAGATTGGTGTGTTCTGCTCAATACAGGTACTGGTGCTGACTGTGACTGAGTTGACCTAAGCCTACAGGCTGGTGTCTGAGAAACCTGTTCAGGATGCTGAGAACTGTTAGAACTTGTGTTGTTTAACTATAGAAACCCCCCTCACAGTAGGCTCCAGATGAAACTCCTGTAAAGTGTCTAAGAGAAGATCACAGGTGATTTGTTAAGTTCGAGGGGGAGCTAAACTACGAGTCTTAGGAGACTAGAGTGGTTCTGAACAGGTGCAAGTTCTTCTGGCACAGTTGCAACCTCAGAAGAGTGATGTGAATAACAGAAAGTGTACTTTGCAAAGCACACAACAAACAATCTGATACGGAAAATGATGAAGACTAAAACTATGCCTCACACTAGAGGACTTTGAGACAAGAGACAAGAGCTAAATCAATGGGTGAACTATCTGAATTCCCCCTGTATCTAGTACATGAGTAGCTGTATTTATAGTTTTCTGAGTTCTGGAAAAG
>NW_006760389.1:831124-833403 GCF_000271605.1 Fomitiporia mediterranea MF3/22
ATTTACATTGAAAGAAATAGAAGGTTCTCATACTGTTATCATCTGATCAGTACAGACAAAGTGTGGAGAGTTCCAAGATTTCCAGCAGTCTCCTGAGATCAACACTTTGATTGCCCCAATGTCCTATCTGATTGGAAGATTGTAGTACTTTGATCCGGGCAATAATGACATAATGGTTTGCTGAGCCACTCACTGTGACACAACTTGTGTTCTAAGCCTGTGATAAGCACATGATCTGTACATCCTGTGGAGAAAACAATGTGTGTAAGCCAATTCCAAAACTGCACACTCTTGCAGTTCTGTTTATGAATGCTTGCAATACAGAATAGTTGGGTGTTCTTGGAGTAGGCTTCTATGAGTCATGTAGGTGTTCAGAATTGATTGCTGTGATTGTCTGCATGTGATGTACAGTTCTTAGCATGATGCTGATCGTTTCAATGCTTAGACCTGTTTCAGGTTCTAAGGTTGTAACCAGTTCTAAACTGTAGTTACCTTTGCTAGATTCATACAGACCTCTCCTCTACTAATTACAAAGCTCAGATAATCTACTGACTCCTGTGTAAAAGAACACTTTACTTCTTAGAGGAATAGTTTATTATCTTAGAGTCACTATAAAACTACTTAGATTAGTTAGTAATAATACTTGACTGTCTGAGTAAAGATTAGAATGTTGTCCAGATACATACTAACATACTCTGAGTTAATCAGATCTGTAAGAATGTGATTCATGAATGACTAGAACATTGTAAGCAAGTTAGTTAGTCTAAAGAACATTATAGTTGGTTTGTACAATTTGTAATTAGTTTAAAACACAGCCTTCTACTCATCTTTATCTTAGATTCAAATGTTATTGTATCCCTATCAAATGTTCAACTTAGTAAAAACCCTAGATGTATGTGTCTTATTAATAAGCTCCTGAATTAGAGAGAGTAGGTACTTGTTTTTAATAGTACCCTTATTAAGATAATAATAATTCTAAACTGAGTAGAGCTTCTCATCTTTCTTTTTAATAAAGAAGAAAGAGGAGGCTATAGAGGACTTTAAGGGTTAGATCTGACTGTTCTAAAGATTTTCCTAAAGGAACTTGTTAAGCACCTCCTACTTGTCTCTGTTAAGTAGGTAGACCTTATAATTCTTAAGTTGGAAACTCTTAGTTAATTCAATTGTATAGTTCTAAAGATAGTGTTTAGGAAGCTGGTTGAATTCCTCTTTACTAAAGACTTTAGGGAACTCTTAGACAAAATCTAGTAGGTTAGGTCTACATACATTCTAGAGTAGAGTCATTCTAAGAGGGTTCTAAACTAGTTCTGTCTCAGACATCCTTCAGATCAACTCTGTTCTGTCTTAACTAGAATATATGTTCACATATCTATCCTAGTTGAAGAAGAACAACTAGTCACCTTTATTAGAACTGTTAGTAACATTAAAAGTATCTGTATCTACTCAGGACAGTAGTGTAAGATAGTTATAAGACTTAGAACACTGATCAAATACAAGTGTCTACTCTAACTAGTTAATAGTAGGGTTGTGAGCCTTGAGCCATTTGAATCTAATAAAGACATCTGTCTTTCTAAGGTTAGTAACTCTAAACTTAATACTTTCCTTATAATCCTAAATGATCATCTGTAGTTGGACAAACTTAGTAATCCAACCATTCTGGTTCAGGGTTCTGTCTGTATTGTATACTAGGATCAGAAGTAGAATGTATTGAGTAGGGAGATAGTGTTCTCACACAAAGGCCTTGTTAATATATGAATTAGTACATCTACTATCTACTAGAGCTATTGTTTGGATCTGAGAGGATTCTAAGAAGAGAGTTAAGAGGACAGAGTCCTAGAGCTAGTACTCAGAATGTTCTCTAATAAACTACTACTTGTTCTAAAGGGAATGTACAGCTTGTACAGCCTTGTTGTCTAAGAGGGTAAGTATATATACTAACATTTCCTTATTAACCTCTCTCTTTTAACAAGGACAGACTCATGTCCTCAGCTGTGAACTTAACTGAGGCTATCCCTACTTAATACTATAAACAAACTACTGAGTAGTAAATATGGCTGAGTAGTGTTTCAAACATTCTAAGATCTTAGAACACAAAAGTAGTAGGTTGGATTGTACAGATTTAGACTTGGATAAAGTGTAAAGAGAAGAATCAAAAGAATCAGAAGAAATAAGAGAACTATCTACTTTTGATTTCAACTTTTTTCTTTCTAATAAATAATTTTGTTAATTTACTTTTTCTACTTTTTCTACTTTTCTTACTTTATTTACTTCTAATCCTA
>NW_006760389.1:833423-848414 GCF_000271605.1 Fomitiporia mediterranea MF3/22
ATCCTAAATGATCATCTGTAGTGGACAAACTTAGTAATCCAACCATTCTGGTTCAGGGTTCTGTCTGTATTGTATACTAGGATCAGAAGTAGAATGTATTGAGTAGGGAGATAGTGTTCTCACACAAAGGCCTTGTTAATATATGAATTAGTACATCTACTATCTACTAGAGCTATTGTTTGGATCTGAGAGGATTCTAAGAAGAGAGTTAAGAGGACAGAGTCCTAGAGCTAGTACTCAGAATGTTCTCTAATAAACTACTACTTGTTCTAAAGGGAATGTACAGCTTGTACAGCCTTGTTGTCTAAGAGGGTAAGTATATATACTAACATTTCCTTATTAACCTCTCTCTTTTAACAAGGACAGACTCATGTCCTCAGCTGTGAACTTAACTGAGGCTATCCCTACTTAATACTATAAACAAACTACTGAGTAGTAAATATGGCTGAGTAGTGTTTCAAACATTCTAAGATCTTAGAACACAAAAGTAGTAGGTTGGATTGTACAGATTTAGACTTGGATAAAGTGTAAAGAGAAGAATCAAAAGAATCAGAAGAAATAAGAGAACTATCTACTTTTGATTTCAACTTTTTTCTTTCTAATAAATAATTTTGTTAATTTACTTTTTCTACTTTTTCTACTTTTCTTACTTTATTTACTTCTAATCCTACAGTGTCTATTGAATCAAAAGTAGCTGTTAAAAAATCTGAGTTATAGCTCTTCAGTACTGTATTTACTGTTAGGCCTCTACAAAATCCTAGAGTATATAGTCAGAGTCTAGGAGTTCTAAAGTAACTTCTGGATTTGTGGAAAAGGTTTCTTACTACAAATCCTACTCATTACTCATCATTACTCTAATAACCTGACAGATATACTGTCACTTCTATAAGCAGTCCTTAATTTAGTACCCTGACTTTCTGTAAGTAAAGCATACTTCTTACTTTCAGGCTTCTCTAATGTCTATTAGAACAGATTGATTACAAATTACAGACAGATCAATCTAAGGGTTCAGAACTGTCAGAGCTAAACATATGTGTAGGCATTCTACACAGACTTGACACATTCAAGTTACAGCTTAGTTGAAGGAAATAGTGTGTGTCTTCTACTTAGTATAAGTAACCAGTTCTAGTATTATTCTAAGAATCTTATTAACAAGTTCTAGGTGAAGAGCTTTTTCAAGTATTCTAATAAGAACATTATCAAACCCAAGTGTGAATCCTGTCTTCTGGGCCAGGATATCAAACTCCTGAAAGAAGGTATTAGTAGAATGTTTGCTCTGTTATAGAGACACAAGCTTGTTCTATACATTACACTTCTCATTCAGATTAATGAAGGAAGTACAGAGCTGCCTTATAAATTCTGAATATGACTCATTGTTCCAAAGTCAGATCAGGCTTCCAATCTAATAGCCTTTAATCCAGTTCTAAGCTTAGGTAGCCATATTACCTTCCTTTATGAAGGAGAGGACAAATAGGACACAATTGAGATCTAAGAATAGATTAGTTAAAGTAGTAGCCATATATAGTTTGACTTAGTACTAGAAGTTCTCAAAGTGCTACCTATTAAAGTCTGAAGGGTAGACTATATACACTTTCTTTCTAGAACAGGTTGTAACTTCTAGAACAATTAGAACAGGTTCTGAGAGAGTTAGAGACACATAGTTAGTAAAGGCCTCTTAAATGAAGGTCTACACATATTAAGCTAGGTCTACTTGTAACTGTTGATCTAGTAGGACAGTAGGGGTGGCAGTTAGTGTAGGAGGGTTCATGTTTACACTACAAAGGAATTGGCACTAAACTAAAAGGGGTAATGAATAGAAGAAGGGTGGCAAAAGTTTAAAAGGGTTTAGAAAGTTTAAAATTTAAAAATGTAAAAGGGTTAGGACAAAGAAAAGGGATTAATATAATAGTAAGTACTGATGCTCAAAACATAAGAGAGTTATAGGGTAGTAATAGGTAGTCTTGATCTGATGTTAGTAACAGTATAGAGAGGACCTGAAGGCTTAGTAAGGGGACCCAGGCTACAACTATCCTACACAACAGAAATACAGAATGTAAGTACTAGAACATAGTTAGAACTTGTAGAACAGACAGAGAGAGAGAGTGAGACAAGAGTAGAGTATATAGAGTGAGCCTAAGAGTACAGGACTATCTAGAGTAGACAAGATCAAGACTACAGGACTAGCCTGATCTTGTACACTTATATATACTAAACTATATAAGAGTCTTCAGAGAGTATGAGCTACTAAAAATGATAAGCTATGAAGAATGAAAGAAAGGAAGGTCAAAGATAAAGGTACAAAGAATGAAGCAATGGACAAAGGGTAAGAGACTATAGAATGAACAAAGAATGAAAGGGTGGTTAAAGGAATAGAATAATAAAGTAAGGAGGGGTAGTAGTAAGAGTCAGTATACATATAGTCTATAGACAGTACCTCTGAGGGATGGAAGTTCTGAGTTCTAGTATAGAAGGGTGTAGAACCCTTGGAACTGAAAGTATGAGAGTAGAGAACTGTAACAATTAGTTATATAATTAGAGTAAATTTAGTATTAGTATGTTTATTAGCTTTATACTCTAAAAACTGTAAATAGACTAAAATTCCAGTCAAATAAGGTAATTCTCTAATAATACTAGTAAGAAAGTAGTATAAAGATAATGAGCCTGTTAGTTTCATTTTTTTTTCTTTAAGGATACACTTGTTAAACAATAAAGTATAAGTAAGAGTGTAAGAACTACTTTGTTAAATCATGTATCAAAAATCTTAATAATTGTAATCAGTTAGATATTCTCTGTTGAGTGGTATACACTGTGTATTACTTGATTTTGTAACCACAGGGATAATGTTTGTAAGTATAGTATTTGGAACACTAGTACTCTAGACAGAACAGATATATTAGCATATCATTTTTATATTTTTACTAGAAACTAGACTGTCAGCAACAGCATAGAGGGGACCTGAAGGCTCAGCAAGGGGACCTAGGCTACAACTATCCTACACAACAGAAATACAGAATGTGAGCACCAGAATGTAGCCAGAACTCGCAGAACAGGCAGAGAGAGAGAGTGAGACAAGAGTAGAGTATATAGAGTGAGCCTAAGAGTACAGGACTACCTGGAGTAGACAAGATCAAGACTACTGGACCAGTCTGATCTTGTACACCTATATATACTAAACTACACAAGAGTACTTAGGGAGCATGAGCCACTAAGAATGATGAGCCACAAAGAATGAAAGAAAGGAATGTCAAAGATAAAGGTACAAAGAATGAAGGGATGGATAAAGGGTAAGAGACTATAGAATGGTACAAAGAATGAAGGGGTGGTCAAAGGAATGGAATGATGAAGTAAGGAAGGGTAGTGGTAAGAGTCAGCATGCATATAGTTCATAGACAGTGCCCCCAAGGGATGAAAGTCCTGAGTTCTAGTACAGAAGGGTGCAGAACCCTCAGAACTGAAGGTACAAGAGTAGAGAACTATAACATCACCCCCCCTCTAAAACCAATTGTCCTGATTGGTGAGCATTAGGCTTGGTCAGCAGCTTGGGCATAGGTCAGAACAGTAGGGTTTGGAAATCTGTAAGGTGGAGTTAATGTGGAGCACCCAGATGAAGTCAATAGAAGTCTTGGATCACCTTAGCAGCATGGGTGAGATTCTCAGCAGGTTCCCAAGTGTGTTCTTCAACTAGGTATCCCTTCTAGTGAATAAGGAACTTGAGCTTTCTACACACTAGCTTAGCATCTGCTACATATTCTACTTTGTATTCTGGTTCAGAACTGATGAGTTCTAGTAGAGGCAGTAGGGGTCTTTGTTGTAAAGGAAAACCTGGATTGTAGTATCAAGACAGTAGAACCTTGTTAAACACTGAGTGTATGTACTTCCATGTTGCTAGAAGTTGGAGTTTGTAGGCAGAGGTGCTGACCTTCTTTTCAATAACAAAGGGTCTGAAGTGCTTGTTGTCCAACTTCTTCATTAGGCAATCTGTGGTCAGGTTAGTGGCTTCTAGCATAACTTTGTTACTAGGCTGGTAATCCTTGGCTACAGACCTCTTCTAATCATAGTTCTACTTCATAACCTACACTGCCTTTTCTAAAAGAGCTTGTGTGTCCTCCCTGGTTCTGTGCATCTGTTCTGCAAAGTCTGTTACAGATTCAGAACTGTCATTCTAGTTCAGAACTGTCCCCTGGTACAGATGTCTCCCATGATTGAGAAAGAATAGGGACTGTCCTGTTGTAGAGTGTTGCTAGTTATTGTGCACAAATTCTGCCAGAGCTAGCTATTCAGACCAATCTGATTGCTAATGATTAATGAACATCTGGAGGTAGAGCTCAATCTCCTGATTGACTCACTCAGTTTGACTGTCAGTCTGTGAGTGATAGGTAGTAGAAGGGTTCCCTTGAATTCTGAGAAGCACATACAAGTCCTGTATGAATTTTGACTTGAATTACAGTCTGCAATCATGAATGAGCTTCTGAGGGAGTCTGTGCAACCAGAAGATGTGATTCTAATAAATGTGCACTATGCTTTCAGAAGTGAGTTCTGTTCAGATTGGAATTGTGTGGACTTGCTTGGAGAATTGGTCAACAATCACACAGATAGTGTTGTAACCCTAAGACTCAGGTAGCTTACCAATCAGGTCTACCAAGACTTCTTCCCAAGGGTGATCCAGAATCTAATGTGAATGTAGAGGAGCCTAAACCCTTGTCTGGTGGGCCTTAGTCTGTTAGCATGTATTACAACCAGTCACATACTTTAGGATTTCCCTCTACATTCTAGGCCACTAGTAGTTCTGAGTGATGAGTTCCTGTGTTTTGTGTTAGCCTGAATGTTCTACAGTTGGATTGTTGTGATGAGCTCAGACAATGTCCTCCTACAGTTTCTAATCCTTTGGAATGTACAGTTGGCCTTCTTAGTAAACCTGTCCATCCTCATCCTCCTCCTAATCCCTAGCCTGTTTCTCCAGTTGCTTTACTATGACCCAGTCCTGTGTGTGTCTCAGAGCTCACTGTATGTAGGTGACAAAGTTGACATCCTCAGATTCGAGTCAGATCTCTTAGATTGTTTTGGACACAAAACAGGAATTGTCTAGGAGAATAAGATTTTTATTATCATTCTCCCCCCTTTCATGACCTACTTGTCTTGAGAGTAAATCAGCTTTTGTCATTTGTGTTCTAGGTTTGTGGGTCAGCACAAAGTCAAAGTCCTACAGTTTTAACATCTAGCAGGCTTGGTAGCAGTTAAGCTTCTGAGGCACCTGGAAGTACTAGAGATTAAGGTGATCACTCCAAATCTCAAACTTCTGTGTAGTACTGAGGAGATATTAACACTACTCCTCTAGGGAACAGACAATTGCAAGGAGTTCCTTGTCATAGATAGGGTAGTTCTGTTCTGTTACAGAGAGGGATTCCAATTGGAACACTATTGGATGCTACTTTCTGTCAATGAACTAGAACAGTACTGCTCCATTCACAAAGTCAGAAGAGTCAGCTTTGACTCAGAACTTGTCTACAACTGTTGGAACTACTAATACAGGCTTGCTAGTGATAGCCTACTTAAGGGACTCAAACACAGACTGTTACTGATCATCCTATTACTAAGGAACATTCTTGCCAGTAAGATTGTAAAGGGGCTGAGCAATGGTACTGAAGCTTTAAATAAAGTGTTAGTAGTAGTTTGCAAACCTAAGGAATGCTTGGACCTGTTTCAGGTTCTGAGGTTGTGGCCAGTTCCAAACTGTAGTCACCTTTGCTGGATCCATGTAGACCTCTCCTCTACTGATCACAAAGCCCAGATAATCTACTGACTCCTGTACAAAAGAGTACTTTGCTTCTTAGAGGAACAGTTTATTATCTCAGAGCTGTTGTAGAACTGCTTGGATCAGTCAGTAATGGTGCTCAACTGTCTGGGTGAAGATCAGAATGTTGTCCAGATACACACTAACATGCCCTGAGTCAATCAGATCCATAAGGATGTGATTCATGAATGACTAGAATGTTGCAAGCAAGTTGGTTAGTCTAAAGAACATTACAGTCAGTTTGTACAATCTGTGATTGGTTCAGAATGTGGTCTTCCACTCATCTCTGTCTTGGATCCAAATATTATTGTATCCCTATCAAATGTCCAACTTAGTGAAAACCCTAGATGTATGTGTCTTATCAATGAGCTCCTGAATCAGGGGGAGCAGGTACTTGTTTTTGATAGTACTCTCATTAAGACAATAATAATCCTAGACTAGGCAGAGCTTCCCATCTTTCTTTTTGACAAAGAAGAAAGGGGAGGCTATAGGAGACTTTAAGGGTTGGATCCAGCTGTTCTGAAGATTTTCCTAAAGGAACTTATCAAGTGCCTCCTGCTTGTCTCTGTTGAGTGGGTAGACCTTACAATCCTTAGGTTCAAAACCCTTGGTCAATTCAATTGTATGGTCCTAAGGACAGTGTTTAGGAAGCTAGTTGAATTCCTCTTCACTAAAGACTTTGGGGAACTCTTGGACAAAATCTGGCAGGCTGAGTCTGTGTGTGTTCTAGAGTAGAGTTATTCTAAGAGGGTTCTAGACTGGTTCTGTCTTAGACATCCTTCAGATTGACTCTATTCTGCCTTGACTGGAATATGTATCCACATATCTATCCTAGTCAAAGAAGAACAACCAGTCACCTTCATTAGAACTGTCAGTAACATTGGAAGTGTCTGTATCCACTTAGAACAGTAGTGTAAGGTAGCTGCAAGACTTGGGACACTGATCAAATGCAAGTGTCTACTCTAACCAGTCAATAGTAGGGTTGTGAGCCTTAAGCTATTTGAATCCAATAAAGATGTCTGTCTTTCTGAGGTTGGTGACTCTGAACTCAATGCTTTCCTCATGATTCTGAATGGTCATCTGTAGTTGGACAAACTCAGTGATCTGACTATTCTAGTTTAGGGTTCTGTCTGTATTGTATACTAGGATTGGAAGTGGAACACATTGAGTAGGGAGGTGGTGTTCCTGTATAAAGGCCTCATTAATACACAAACCAGTGTATCTACTGTCTACTAGAACTGTTGTTCAGATCTGGGAGGATCCTGAGAAGGGAGCTAAGAGGATAGGGACCTAGAGCTGGTGCCTAGAATGTCCTTAGATGAACTGCTGCTTGTTCTGAAGGGAATGTACAGCTTGTACAGCCTTGTTGTCTAAGAGGGTGAGTATATGCACCAACATTTCCTTATTAACCTCTCTCTTTCAACAAGGATAGACTCATGTCTTTAGCTGTGAACTCAGCTGAGGCTATCCCTACTTGATACTATAGACAAACTACTGAGTGGTGAACAGGGCTGGGTAATGTTCTGAATGTTCTGAGATCTTAGAACACAGAAGTAGTAGGTTGGATTGTACAGATTTAGACTTGGATGAAGTACAAAGAGAAGAATCAAAAGAATCAGAAGAAATAGGAGAACTATCTACTTTTGTTTTTGACTTTTTTCTTTCTAATAAATAATTTTGTTGATTTATTTTTTCTACTTTTTCTACTTTTCTTACTTTATTTACTTCTAATCCTACAGTGTCCATTGAATCAAAAGTAGCCATTAAAAAATCTGAGTCATAGCTCTTCAGTGTTACATTCACTGTTGAGCCTCTACAAAATCCTAGGGTATGTAGTCAGGGTCTAGGAGTTCTGAGGTGACTTCTGGATTTGTAGAAAAGGCTTCTCACCACAAATCCTGCTCATTACTCATTATCACTCTAATGACCTGACAGATATGCTGTTACTTCTGTAGGCAGTCCTTAATTTGGTGCTCTAACTTTCTACAGGCAAAGTATGCTCCTTGCTTTCAGGCTTCTCTAATGTTCATTAGAACAGATTGATTGCAAATTATGGGCAGATCAATCTGAGGGCTCAGAACTGTCAGAGTCAAACACATGTACAAGTGTTCTGTACAGACTTGACACATCCAAGCTGTGGCTTGGTTGAAGGAGATAGTGTGTGTCTTCCACTCAGTGTAGGTGACTAGTTCTAGTATCATTCTAAGAATCTTATCAACCAGTTCCAGGTGAAGAGCTTTTTCAAGCATTCTGATGAGGACATTATTGAACCCAAGCATGAATCCTACCTTCTGGGCCAGGATATCAAACTCCTGAAAAAAGGTATCAGCAGAACGTTTGCCCTGTCACAGAGACACAAGCTTGTTCTGTACATTGTACTTCTTATTCAGATTGATGAAGGAAGCACAGAGCTGCCCCATGAATTCCAAGTACAACTTGTTGTTCTGAAGTTGGATCAGGCTTCCAATCTAATGACCTTCAATCCAGTTCTAGGCCCAGGTGGCTGTGTTACCTTCCTTCATGAAGGAGAGGATGAATAGGACACAATTGAGATCTGAGGATAGATTGGTTGAAGTAGTAGCTATGTATAGTTTGACTTAGTGCTGGAAGTCTTTAAAGTGCTGCCCATTAAAGTCTGAAGGGCAGGCTACATACACTTTCTTTCTAGAACAGGTTGTAACTTCTAGAACGATTGGAACAGGTTCTGAAGGGGCTAGGGGCACATGGTTGGTAAAGGCCTCTTGGATAGAGGTCTGTATGTATTAAGCTAGCTCTGCTCATAACTGCTGATCTGGCAGGACAGTAGGGGTGGCAGTCAGTATAGTAGGGTCTATGTTTACACTACAAAGGAATCAACACTAAACTAAAAGGGGTAATGAATAGAAGAAGGGTGGCAAAAGTTTAAAAGGGTTTAGAAAGTTTAAAATTTAAAAAAGTAAAAGGGTCAGGACAAAGGAAAGAGATCAATGCAACAGTAAGTACTAATGCCTGAAACATAAGAGAGTTGTAGGGTAGTAATGAGTAGTCTTGATCTGATGTCAGCAACAGTATAGAGGGGACCTGAAGGCTCAGCAAGGGGACTCAGGCTACAACTATCCTACACAACAGAAATACAGAATGTAAGCACTAGAACATAGCTGGAACTTGCAGAACAGGCAGAGAGAGAGAGTGAGACAAGAGTAGAGTATATAGAGTGAGCCTAAGAGTACAGGACTACCTGGAGTAGACAAGATCAAGACTACTGGACCAGTCTGATCTTGTACACCTATATATACTAAACTACACAAGAGCACTTAGGGAGCATGAGCCACTAAGAATGATGAGCCATGAAGAATGAAAGAAAGGAATGTCAAAGATAAAGGTACAAAGAATGAAGGAATGGATAAAGGGTAAGAGACCATAGAATGGTACAAAGAATGAAGGGGTGGTCAAAGGAATGGAATGATGAAGTAAGGAAGGGTAGTAGCAAGAGTCAGCATGCATATAGTTCATAGACAGCACCCCCAAGGGACAGAAGTCCTGAGTTCTGGTATGGAAGGGTGCAGAACCCTTGGAACTGAAGGTATGAGAGCAGAGAACTGTAACACAGACAAGTTGTGTGAAGCTACAGGCTCTCAGTAGTAGCAAGTAAATACTATTCATTTTTCTCTCTTGTTACTGTTACACTTTAATAATCATTATCTTGTGCTAATTTCATACATAAAATATTCTTCAATTTGTAGCCTAAAGTATTCAGCATTAGGGATGTTAGTAGCTTTTCATAGAGTTAGGGCTCAGTCCTGTACTGTATTATACAGATACAGCATTTTCATATACAGTACAGTACTGTATCTGTATAAAAAATTGACTCAAAAATACAGTATGTATTTTACAGGCTGTAACCATATATAGTCTGTATAATACAGACTGTATATACCTGTATATAATATACAGCTACTAAATGAAAGAAACTCTTACTCTAAACATAATACTGAAGCTCTAATAAGTAGTATTCAATGTTCAGACACTTATACTAGCATTTACTAATATATTCAGCACTATTATTGTAAAAGTATGTGCAATCTGATATATATTCCAATATATAGGTACATCACATGACTCAACTTTATGACAAATATCACAGACTAAATTATATAACAAAATGTTAATAAGTCAAATTTTATACATTTCATGTAGATTAAGGCATAATATAGGTAGAATTCAAAATTACTATACTAAAGAGGTAATATCACAATGATGTAGCCCCTTACATTTCATGCTACACCTTGGTAAATGTAGCAACTACACTGTATCTGTATATGGTGTATATGTTCTGTATACAGCTGTACTGTATCTGTATAGGTTTTCGGGTTCAGAAATAAATACAGCACCATATTATACAAGCTGTATCCGTGTAAGGGTCGTATTATACGGCCCGTATCCGTATACGGTACGGTACCGAGCCCTACATAGGGTTACTGTAAGCAGCCTATTGTACATTTCTTCACACTTTTGGGGTGGCTTTAATCGCTTCGTTGAGTGGTCAACGATCCCAGTGTACAGCAGTATCCAGCAGAGGGTTGGGCCTGTTCGGTGTTCCATCACCCTTGGAGCATATTAAGGCGTTGGTAAAGAAGGATATACAACCTTGCTCACAATCATCGTAGTAGGGAAGCCCGGATCGAACGGGATGATACTTTCAAGGAACTTGATATGCTCCTCAGAAAGAGAAACCTTGAGCGCATCGATGTTCGCCATGAGATGTTCGACCTTACGGCCGCCGATAATAGGGAAAACGTAAGGTGTTTTCTGCATCACATACGCAATAGCGACAGCAGTGATATACTCCGTACCCATCTCTTTCGCAACTTTCTCCAATGCCGTACTCATTTTCTTCTCGTTTTCATTACGGACCCAATCCGGTTGAAATGCCGTGCGACCTTTTTCACCTGACGCTAAACGTCGTTCCTCTTCTGCGTCGGTACGAAGACGTCCGGCTACTAGGACGTTCCACGGTGCTAGTGCGAGACCGTTCACATGTGCCATCGGGATAATCTTACGCTCAAAGCTACGCTCCATGACGTTCCACGCCCCCTGATAAATGACAAAAGGAGACTTTCCATGGTCTTTCGCGTACTGATTAGCTGCAGAGACCACCCACGCAGGAGTATCGGACACGCCAAGATAAATAACTTTTCCTGCGACAACGAGATGGTGCAAGCGGTCCATAACCTCCTCGATTGACGTATTGAAGTCCCACCAGTGCACATAAAGAATATCAATGTACGATGTACGCAGTTTCTTGAGGCTAGCTTCCACACTAATCTTGAGTGATTTAGCGTTGTTTCCGACGTAATTCGCTTTTATAGCGATATCAGTTGCTGAACGCTTGAAGTTCGAAGTGTACTGTTGAAAAAAAAAATAAGCATGCGCTTCGCAAATGGTACTTAAATGTAATTTTGAACCTTCGTTGCAATTACAAGCTGATCACGGATGCCGCGCTTTTCTGCCCATTCTCCGATGAACATCTCTGATGTTTCTTCCTGGCTGTGGGGGAACAATCAGGCAGCGCAACGGGAGTTGACATGTGCACCAACTAGCTGTTTGCTGTATCAATGAAATTACCACCAGCATCGAAGAAAGCATCCAGAAGCCTGAAAGATGACTCCTTGTCCATCGACCCCATTCCTACATTTGACCATTTGTCGCCGATACTCATAGCTCCGAGCTGAAGCGGCGAAACGCGGACTCCCGCTAAGGGAGAGAGAACGCGATAACGACCTAATGGAGTCGGTGGCGGAGGCACAGGTTTCCAAAATGACATTGCCCGAGCGATAGAGTATCCTTTCAAAACGTGAGGGAAGTGGATACGCAGCAGTCGTATTTATACGGCTAGAACTGCCGGGATCATTCAGCAGTCCCACCATATTGTCATGAGTAGTAATCAGTGTCACGAAGCCAGCCCGAAATTCCGTCAGTGCGTCATGCGAAGGTGAGCAGCGTGGGCAATCTCACTGATTCTCAGGCTTCTGCACGGTGGAAGAGCGAAGATAGCACATGTGAACTAAGCCTGTACCAAAGTGATTTCTTGAGCTGCATTGACGGAATCAATCAAATAGACACGGATAATGTGCTTCACAATACATAGAAGCATTGAAAACCAGATCCGACCAGAATGACTTTGAAATGTCCTTCGGCTTTGCCTAGCATGACACGGGCTACCAAATTGTGAGTCACTCTAAGGTTGCCCACAAATCCAAGGCACAATGCACTCAAACTGATTATAAAGTCTCTCAGCATAGACTGATAGCAGTCCAGCCATGGCATTGGCAAGATGGGACGGATAATCGATCGTAGCTCAAGAAAACGTGTCAGTCCCAGTCCAATACCAAGATAATATTCCCACGCTAATACTACCAAATTTGGCTCAAAATATTGATGTCATACGATAGACCTAATGCAGTGTATGCAAATTTCTATCTTTGTCGAGCTGATGTACGAGTTATTCGTGCACCTGATGGCAGAAAGGTGGTGTGCAGAAAGGTTGAAGAAGCAGGCTAGGATAGGGATGTAAATTCGAACAGTTAAGATACCCGTTCTTGCGGTAGTAAAGCAAGGTTAGTCAGACTCTCAGAAAGGAGAGTGTCAGGAGCTGGCAATAACGCACTGTGCAGGATCGTTTCCTTGCATCAACTAGCAGAATTCCATGCTAGGAGGAAGAGCGTGAGGTTAAGCTTGTTAGTATGACCAGGGTAATCAATGTATATTTAAGCATAGCATATTCTTCAAAGTGTATTCACTTTTACATTTTCAATCTTCAAAAGTTAGGAGAAGGCTTGATAGGCTGGACGAGTGGCCAGCGATCCCAATGTGCGGCGTGGTCATACAGCGCAGTTGTCCTGTTAGGCGTTCCATCTCCCTGAAATTGTGTAAGTAAAATACACATAAAGATACGTGGAGATGGCACTTACAATCATTGTTGTCGGAAAACCAGGATCAAAGGGTAGGACACTTTCGATGTACTTGATCTGCTCGTCCGACAGGGTGATTTTGAGAGCATCGATATTCGCCATAAGATGTTCGATCTTGCGACCACCAATGATCGGGAACACGTATGGCGTCTTCTGCATAACATATGCAATAGCGACGGCGGTAATATGGTCCGTACCGACTTCCTTTGCTACTTTCTCAAGAGCGGCACAGACTTTCTTCTCGTCTTCATTCCGCCACCAGTCAGCACGGAAAATGGTACGGCCCTTTTCTCCTGAGGCAAGGCGTTTTTGCTCTTCAGCGTCGGTCCTCAGGCGACCTGCTGCCAAAACGTCCCATGGTGCAAGTGCAAGACCATTCGCACGTGCCATCGGGATAATCTCGCGTTCGAAGCTGCGTTGCATGACGTTCCACGCGCCTTGGTAGATCACGAACGGCGTCTTCCCGTGGTCCTTCGCGTACTGATTAGCAGCGGAGACGACCCACGCCGGAGTATCGGATACACCGAGGTAAAGAACCTTGCCAGCGACGACAAGGTGATGCAGGCTGTCCATAACTTCTTCAATCGACGTATTGAAATCCCACCAGTGTACGTATAGGATGTCGATATAGGTCGTGCGTAACTTCTTGAGACTTGCTTCAACGCTCAGCTTAAGCGACTTGGAGTGGTTTCCCACGTAGTTGGCCTTAATAGCAATATCCGTAGCGGCGCGTTTATAGTTCGTTGTATACTATTAAGGAAAATCGTCTTTGAGTAAGGCTTATCGAATTGAAAGCAAATTCAGACACTCTACCTTCGTTGCGATCACAAGTTGGTCACGAATGCCACGTTTCTCTGCCCATTCTCCAATGAACATCTCTGACGTCTCTTCTTGACTGGAAAACAATTAATATCAGATATAAGGCATAACGACGACCGGAAAATATACGTACTAGCTGTTGGCGGTGTCAATGAAGTTACCTCCGGCATCAAAATATGCGTCAAGGAGTTTGAAAGATGACTCTTTATCCATTGAACCCATTCCAAGCTTCTCCCACTGGTCGCCGATACTCATCGCTCCAAGTTGGAGCGGTGAGACGCGAACTCCTGCGCGAGGCGAGAGAACGCGATAGCGACCAAGGCGCGTCGCAGGTGGTGATGCAGGTTTCCAGAGCTGAGACATAGTCGAAGGTCGATAGATGTTAACGTTAAATGTGCCTCAAGTGGTGAGATGGAAAATAACCTAGCAGCATAGCTGTATTTATACCATGACAGGCCCTAGTACCAATATTCGATGTTTTCATTATCAAGAAGCAAGATCAGCGTTACTAATGCACTTTCTGCCTGTCCGCGCACCCCGACGACGCGTCATGCAAAGGCAAAGCGGCACAGAAAGACATGAGCTGGAGGAGAGACCAAAGGTGGTAGATGTGCGAAATGAGTACTTCTTCTGAACTCGTGATGACACATCTGACTTACATATCAAGGCTAAAATATTAATCCAAGGACCAGATACTGCCTTGCATTGTACCCGGTCCCCCATTCAACAAAAGAGAACAATATTATTGATACCACTAATGACTCACCACTTCCATGCTATAGAAGTCACAACTCGTTGAAGCCGATCGTTATGTTTTTTCAAGCTGAATGACTAATCGTTCTTCACGGAAATAGTTTTCCGCGATCTTCGTGGCTCGAATCAAGTTCCTGTATCCTGATTCTGTCTATCACGAAGTCACTACAATGAAGACAGACTTATGTTATCAGGCATGCATCTCCTTTTTGGATTGCTTGGTTTTCATACCTATTTCATTCTATCAGTTGACAGTTATACAATATGGAGTATTAATATATATTTCCCGTAGGGGTTCGAAGATCGATCCGGTGCCACTACTCCTTCAGTTTTTGGTAAATGATGTTAATATAATGTAAATGTCTCAAGATATATGCAAGACGCGTAATGATTAGCATTGTAATGCCCATGTAGTCTATCTATAAGATTTTATCAAACTTTTGATGCTCAATGACCATGACTTCAAGTCCAAGCACTTCTATTATCTGTGACGTTTTGTTTGTTTCTTGGTCAGTTTCATATATCTAGAAGTGATCTTGCCTAACAATCAGTGACCTGGATTGACATTACACTGTGCTTCGATAAGAAAGCATGTCCCAATTGATGCCGTTAATAGCGGAGCCGAAGCTCTCTGAAACTTGCAATTAGTGCTCCGCGCGTAGCGTATACGCTTACGCG
>NW_006760389.1:849395-857720 GCF_000271605.1 Fomitiporia mediterranea MF3/22
GTACTCATACTAGTACTTTTTAAGTTAAACAAGGTTGTTATATAGTATTAAAATGATTTGGTATATAAATAAGTAAAGTAAATGAGGTCTAGAAACTCAAACTTAGTATTTAATTAGAGAATATGCTTAGTAATACTGTATACTCGTATACGGTGTATACGGAAATTTTTTACTTATGGTATACGCATACGCGCGTAAATATACGCCCGTATTTTCAGCTAAAATTTTCTCTTACGATACGGTGCGTAAGCGTATACGCTGCAGGCGTATCCGTAAATTACGCTACGGTGCGGAGCACTACTTGCAATAATAGGGAATTTGACTGTTCTAGCTTCTTCGAAGCAAGCTTAAGATCTAATGTTTGATCCGTTTAGCAATGACTGTAAATGCTACGCCCGAGATATGATTCGCGGGCACGAGCGGATTTAACTTAGTTGCATGCCTCCCGTTCTCGTCGTCGATGCATAAGCAGAAGGCTCATCGTCAAAGGTAATGTGTCAGCGTGTCGCCCAAAATAGGAAACTTGTGCTCAGAGGTGACTTTTCTGTCTCTAACTCCCTAATTTTTACTCTGATCTCGACACTAAAGCCCATTCCGCCCACTCTCAAATCTTAATGTGTCTCGGATCAAACGGAGTCTTCGGAACCGCCCAAGTGCTATCATTGACTCTATCTTCTAACTCATGTATATCAAGGTGTTTTCAGGGAGGATACCCTGCACTATAAAAGGAGGCCAATTTCGACCTCTTTAGAGCATCGAAAACTCGTACGCAGCACTAAATCACTTCAAGAATGTCTCAGCTCTGGAAAGCTCCCTCTCCCGCACCGACGCCGCTTGGTCGTTATCGCGTTTTGTCCTCACTTGCAGGTGTTCGCGTCTCACCACTCCAACTTGGAGCAATGAGCATTGGCGACAAGTGGGACAGTATCGGAATGGGCTCCATGGACAAGGAGTCGTCTTTCAAGCTCCTCGATGCATATTATGACGCTGGCGGTAACTTCATTGATACGGCCAGTAACTAGTGAGTTCATATTATATACAGATATTATAGCATTTTGGTTAATGGAGTTTACCTTTTTAGTCAGGATGAGACGTCTGAGATATTTATCGGAGAATGGGCAGAAAGTCGCGGTATCCGTGATCAACTTGTAATTGCAACGAAGGTAAGCGATCCAACGGTTATTTTAGTCTCTTTATGGGAACTAATGCTATCGCATTGATAGTATACGACAAACTTCAAACGCCTTGACAATCACGCTAAAATCAAAGTCAACTACGCGGGAAATAATGCGAAAAGCCTCAAAATTAGCATCGAGGCTAGTCTGAAGAAACTGCGCACGTCCTACATTGATATTCTCTACGTCCACTGGTGGGATTACAACACCCCGATCAAGGAAGTTATGGATAACCTTCATAATCTTGTCGTTTCCGGGAAAGTGCTGTACCTTGGTGCTTCCGATACCCCGGCGTGGGTCGTTGCCTCTGCAAACCAATACGCACAGGACCATGGCAAGGCACCCTTTGTGATCTATCAAGGTGCTTGGAACGTCATGCAACGCAGCTTTGAGCGCGAGATTATTCCCATGGCTCGAGCTAATGGCCTTGCTCTCGCTCCATGGAACGTCCTCGCGTCGGGTCGCTTGCGCACAGATGCTGAAGAAAAAATGAGACTCGAGTCTGGCGAGAAAGGACGTACTATGTCTCGCCCGGAGTGGTTGCGTGACGAGGATGAGAGGAAGATGAGCGCCGCACTTGAGAAGGTCGCCAAAGAAGTCGGGACGGAGCACATCACTGCCGTCGCTATTGCATATCTAATGCAGAAGACTCCAAATGTGTTCCCGATTGTCGGTGGCCGAAAGGTTGAACATTTGATGGCAAATATCGAAGCGCTGAAAATCTCGCTGTCGGACGAGCAGATTCAGCACCTTGAAAGCGTGTTACCATTTGACCCGGGGTTCCCTGTCTCCTTCATCGTAAGCCTTTTGCTTATATTTCTGAACATGATATAAATACAATGTTTCTTACAATCAATTTTAGGGAGATGGGACTCCAAACAGGAAGACGATACTATTGGAGTCTGCATCGGAATGGGATCGCTGGCCACTTAGACAACCTATCAAACCCGCCCCCAATGCTTGAAACAAGCGCGATTGTGGGAATGTGTTCTGTAGCATACAAAATTGTGTATGTGGTGCAACCGACTTGCGCACTTGATTGGCCCAGTGCCCAATATTATGAGACCCGTTCGCTTGAGTTGCAAGGAATTGAACTCTTTTAAGGCATAACTCTGATTTTTCGCCACCGGATTTATCACAGCTAATAATACTGTCTCATCGTCTACGGGAGTTCCTATTTGCTTAGCGGCTGTAAACGGCGGCCATTGACGCTTTAATCGCCCATTTCCTTTTAATTTTACGGACAGAAAACGGAGTCGTTGAGATACATGTGTCATCAGCATTGCTCGAAATGGCAACTGGATCGGCGAGCAAACGGAGTCATCACCGAGTTTTGCACATTAGCCGTCTTTCATTCACCTTCAATGCTCATGCCGTTCGACGAACATATGACGCGTCTTCCGGCTCGGGGAATTCGACACTGCAGAAGTGTTGTCGGTGACTCAATAGTAGTCCACCGTATAGTAAAATGGCTCCAGCAAGGCTGGCTTATACTATAAAAGCAGCGTCAACTTTTGATCGGTGCTCCTTATCGCAGAGAATAGCTTAAGATTATTCTGCAATTAAAATTTCTTCGAGTGAACGTGCACAAAGATGTCTCAACTCTGGAAAGCTCCCCCTGCCCCTCCGACGCCGCTTGGTTGTTATCGTGTTTTGTCCTCACTCGCAGGTATTCGTGTATCGCCACTACAACTTGGAGCAATGAGCATTGGCGACAAGTGGGCCAATTTCGGAATGGGATCCATGGACAAGGAGTCATCTTTCAGGCTTCTTGATGCTTATTATGATGCTGGCGGAAACTTCATCGATACTGCTAGCAATTAGTAAGTTTCCTAGTTCCTGTGTGATAACGTTCAGTATTCATCGTTATGCCACGTCATTTCAGCCAGGATGGAACTTCCGAAATGTTCATCGGAGAATGGGCAGAAATGCGCGGCATTCGCGACCAGCTCGTTATCGCAACGAAGGTTGGTGCTTTAAACGGGTGCAGAATTCCATTCATCAACAAACTCACCTATCTCGTCCGACAGTACACAAATGACTTCAAACGCGGTGACGATCGTGTGAAAGTCAAGGCGAACTACGCAGGGAATAATGCTAAAAGCCTCAAGATCAGCGTCGAGGCGAGTCTCGAAAAGCTTCGTACGTCTTACATCGATATTTTGTACGTCCATTGGTGGGACTACCAGACGTCGATGGAAGAAGTCATGGACAATCTTCACCACCTCGTTGCAGCTGGGAGAGTACTCTATCTGGGTGCTTCTGACATGCCCGCATGGGTTGTCGCAGCGGCAAACCAGTACGCAAAATGCACTGGAAAGACACCGTTTGTAATTTACCAGGGAGCGTGGAACGTCATGGAGCGTAGTTTTGAGCGGGAGATTATTCCTATGGCTCGGGCTAATGGCCTTGCACTTGCGCCATGGAATGTACTTGCAGGTGGTCGGCTACGTAGTGACTCCGAGGAACAGAGGAGATTGGAATCCGGTGAGAAGGGTCGTACAATCACGCAGTCAGAATGGATGCGCAACGAGAATGAGAAGAAGATGAGTGCGGCACTTGAGAAAGTGGCTAAAGCGGTCGGAACGGAGCATATTACCGCAGTTGCCATTGCATATCTCATGTAGAAAACTCCATATGTTTTCCCAATCATCGGTGGACGCAAGGTCGAGCACCTGATGGCAAACATAGAAGCGTTGAAGATTTCGCTCTCGGACGAGCAGATTCACTACCTTGAGAGTGCAATTCCCTTTGATCCCGGGTTCCCGGTTTCACATATCGTAAGCTGTCATTTTTCCAAGTCAATATGAGCACTGATTTGGTGATAATTCACAGGGGGATGGGACGCCCAATAGAAAGAAGACGTCATACGAGTCTGTCGCAGCATGGGATCGTTGGCCAATCAGTCAACCGATTAAACCTTCTCTTACTACATGATAGTTTTTGCAATCTAAAGAACACGTAGTAGAAAACATGACCAACGATCAACATTAATAGTCACTATAAAGGGGGCAGTCCCAAGTACCACACTGAGAATTGTCCTTGGATCAGCTGTGGTCCTCAGGCTGATCTGGTATATGATATCTACCAGGCTCACATGACTATATAATGCCTTAAAAAAGCCACTTAATAATACAAAGAATTTGTAGTAGTAAAGAAGGCAGTCAATACATATGCTTAAGATCAATCAAAGAAGGAACTACTATACTTTTTTGGGTTGATATTACTTACATCAACGTTAGTATTGAGTAATTGATCCTTATTGTTAATGTTAAATATATAATATTACACATGTAACAAGTTTGCTACATAATAACTTCTCAATTGGACAGATACTAGCTTAAAATTACTATGTAGTTAATCTTCTGTGTAGTGGTCATTATGTCAAAGTAGAATATAGTGTATTTAAATCAAACTTCCTATAAAACCTTTATCTGAACTAATTAATTATATAGCTAATGTATTACTCAATAATACATTAACAGTAGGAAGAATATATATATATTGTCCATTATTTGTCTCTACTAATACAAGTGTATATACTTAAACAAAGTATTAGTTGTATATTTTTACTCTATTGTTACAAGTATTAATATATTAACATTTTAGTTTTAATACACTATATACAATTTACTACTTTTCCAAGCTGGAAATAGTATATTTTACATAAAAAAGGATATATAAGAATCTATCTCTTGAAACAACTTACTTTAGTCTACTTTTCTTCTATTATTATCTTTTTATACACTATCACACTTTCAATTTACTATTTTCTCTATATAAGTTGTTTTTCCATCTAGTCTTATTATCAGATAATAAGACACAAGTTAAACCAGACTTTTGTATACTATTCTCTTTATATACTTTATTATACTCTAATACTTACAATACTATAGAGTTTTATACACTATAACTAAAATGACTATAGTTTGTTTTAGAATTAGTGTACACAAGTATTTACTTATTAAAAAGTGTCTCTCTAATAAAAGCCTTCTAATATTAATTTTAATTTTAATAGTGTTTACTTTAACTATAAAAATAAGTTAATATAAAAGTCTCTAAAATGCAACATTACTCCTCTGACTCAAATATATGACTTTATTAACAAACAATTTAAGTATATATATAATTAACTACTCTCTAACCTTTCTATAAGTAATATTACTATTATTAGAATTTTAAATATATTATAAAATTCTTAAAATGTATAGTTAAGAAAATTAGTCTGTATACCTTTTACTCTTTCTATTATTACAATAGTACTTATTAATAGTATACTAAAAACTATTACTGTATACTAAGACAAGAAAGTAATAATATATATTTTAACTAGTTAATAAATGTTTTATTTACTTATATATATATATATATTTAAAAGTTAAATGTTTAACTTTAAGTATACTTAAACACAATTCAGATCATTCTAGTTAGAACTATTAAAAGAGTAAGTAGTATACACTTACTTAAAGTAGTTTCTTGTTAATGATTTTTAAGATAATTTTTTCTTTTATATATTATTTTAATTAATAGTCTCTTTTTTTTACTTTTATACATTATATATTTTATATTATTCTAAAAGATTTTTGAACATTCTTAAGTATATAAGTTTTGATTATTTAACAATCTTATAGACTTTCAAGTATTAAAACTAGTATATTTTATTTATAATTTTTAAGTGTTTTTTGTCAGCAACAGTATAGAGGGGACCTAAAGGCTTAGCAAGGGGACCCAGACTACAACTATCCTACACAACAGAAATATAGAATGTAAGTACTAGAATATAGTCAGAACTTGCAGAACAGGCAGAGAGAGAGAGTGAGACAAGAGTAGAGTATATAGAGTGAGCCTAAGAGTACAGGACTACCTAGAGTAGACAAGATCAAGACTACAGAACCAGTCTGATCTTGTACACCTATATATACTAAACTACACAAGAGTACTCAGGGAGTATGAGTCACTAAGAATGATAAGCCACAAAGAATGAAAGAAAGGAAGGTCAAAGATAAAGGTACAAAGAATGAAGGGATAGACAAAGGGTAAGAGACTATAGAATGAACAAAGAATGAAGGGGTGGTCAAAGGAATAGAATGATGAAGTAAGGAAGGGTAGTAGTAAGAGTCAATATACATATAGTCTATAGACAGTACCCCTAAGGGATGGAAGTCCTGAGTTCTAGTACAGAAGGGTGTAGAACCCTTAGAACTGAAAGTATGAGAGTAGAGAACTGTAACATCACCCTCCCTCTAAAACTAATCATCCTAATTAGTGAACATTAGGCTCAGTCAGCAGCTCAGGCATAGGTTGGAACAGTAGGGCTTAGAAATCTGTAAGGCTGAGTTTGTGTAGAGTACTAGGATAAAGCTGATAGAAGTCTCAGATTGTCTTAGAAGTATAGGCAAGGTTCTTAGCAGGTTCCCAAGTGTACTCCTCAACTAGGTACCCTTTCTAGTGAACAAGGAATTTGAGTTTTCTGTACAGTAGCTCAACATCTACTATGTACTCTACTTTGTATTCTAGTTCAGAACTGATGAGTTCTAGTAGAGGTAGTAGGGGTCTTTATTGTGAAGGAAAACTGGGATTATAGTACTAAGACAACAGAACCTTGTTAAACACTAGGTGTATACACTTTCATGTTACTAGAAGTTGGAGTTTGTAGGTAGAGGCACTAACCTTCTTTTTAATGACAAAGGGTCTAAAGCACTTGTTGTCTAACTTCTTCATTAGACAATCCAAGATCAGATTAATGGCTTCTAGTATAACTTTGTCACTAGGCTGGTAATTCTTAGCTGTAGACCTCTTCCAATCATAGTTCTACTTTATAACCTATACTACCTTCTCTAAAAGAGCTTATATATCCTCCCTAGTCCTGTGTATCTGTTCTACAAAGTCTGTCACAGATTTGGAACTACTGTTCTAGTTCAGAACTGTCCTCTAGTACAAATGTCTCTCATAATTAAGAAAGAACAGGGACTGTCCTGTTATAGAGTGTTGCTAGTTATTGTGTATAAATTCTGTTAGAGCTAACTATTCAGACTAATCTGATTACTAATGATTAATAAACATCTAGAGGTAGAGCTTGATCTCCTGATTGACTCACTCAGTTTGACTGTCAGTCTACAAGTAATATGTAGTAAAAGGGTTCCCTTGAATTCTGAGAAGTGTATACAAGTCCTGTATGAATTTCAACTCAAATTACAGTCTACAATTGTGAATAAGCTTCTAAGAGAGTCTATACAACTAGAAAACATAATCCTGATAGATGTGTACCATACCTTCAGAAGTAAGTTCTGTTTGAGTCAGAACTGTATAGACTTGCTTAGAGAATCAGTTAACAATTATACAGATAGTGTTGTAACTCTAAGACTTGGGTAGCTTACTAATCAGGTCTACTAAGACTTCTTCCTAAGAGTAATCTAGGATCTAATACAAATGTAAGAGAGTCTAAACCCTTGTCTGGTAGGCCTTAGTCTGTTAGTATGTATTACAACTAGTTACATACTTTAGGATTTCCCTCTACATTCCTAGCTACTAGTAGTTCTAAGTAATGAGTTCCTGTGTTTTGTGTCAGCCTAAATGTTCTATAGTTAGATTGTTGTAATAAGCTCAGACAATGTCCTCCTATAGCTTCCAATCCTTTAGAATGTACAGTTGGTGTTACAGTTCTCTACTCTTGTACCTTCAGTTCCAAGGGTTCTGCACCCTTCTGTACTAGAACTCAGGACTTCCATCCCTCAGGGGCACTGTCTATGGACTATATGTGTGCTGACTCTTGCCACTACCCTTCCTTACTTCATCATTCCATTCCTTTGACTACCCCTTCATTCTTTGTATCATTCTATAGTCTCTTACCCTTTATCCATCCCTTCATTCTTTGTACCTTTATCTTTGACATTCCTTTCTTTCATTCTTTGTGGCTCATCATTCTTAGTGACTCATGCTCCCTGAGTGCTCTTGTGTAGTTTAGTATATATAGGTGTACAAGATCAGACTGGTCCTGTAGTCTTGATCTCATCTACTCCAGGTAGTCCTGTACTCTTAGGCTCACTCTATATACTCTACTCTTGTCTCACTCTCTCTCTCTGCCTGTTCTGTGAGTTCTGACTATGTTCTGGTACTTGTGTTCTGTATTTCTGTTGTGTAGGATAGTTGT